>NC_045965.1:62714746-63014746 GCF_010909765.2 Amblyraja radiata | reverse complement strand
TCCATGTTGACTGTTCCTAATCAGACCCTGTTTATCCAGATGCTTATTTATATTATCTCTAAGTATCCTTTCCATTAATTTGCCCACCACTGACGTCAATAACAGGTCTATAATTGCTAGGTTTACTCTTAGATCCCTTTTTAAACAATGGAACAACATGCGCAGTACGCCAATCCTCCGGCACTATTCCCATTTCTAATGACATTTGAAATATTTCTGTCATAGCCCCTGCTATTTCTACACTAACTTTCCTCAATGTCCTAGGGAATATCCTGTCCGGACCTGGAGACTTATCCACTTTTATATTTTTCAAAAGTGTCAGTACTTCCTCTTCTTTAAATCTCATAGTTTCCATAGCTACTCTACTTGTTTCCCTTACCTCACATAATTCAATATCCTTCTCCTTGGTGAATACTGAAGAAAAGAAATTGTTCAATATCTCCCCCATCTCTTTTGGCTCTGCAGATAGCTGTCCACTCTGACTCTCTAATGGACCAATTTTATCCCTCGTTATCCTTTTGCTATTAATATAGCTGTAGAAACCCTTTGGATTTACTTTCACCTTACAAAGCAACCTCATATCTTCTTTTAGCTTTTCTAATTTCTTTCTTAAGATTCTTTTTACATTCTTTATATTCCTCAAGCACCTCATTTAATCCATGCTGCCTATAATTATTGTAGATCTCTCTTTTTCCGAAGGAAAGTGTCCAATTTCCCTTGAAAACCATGGCTCTTTCCAATTTTTACAATTTCCTTTCAACCAAACAGGGACATAAAGATTCTGTACTCTTAAAATTTCACCTTTAAATGTCCTCCATTTCTCTTCCACATCTTTCCCATAAAACAAAATGTCCCAATTCACGCCTTTTAAATCCTTTCGCATCTCCTCAAAGTTAGCTTTTCTCCAATCAAAAATCTCAACCCTAGGTCCAGTTCTGACCCTCTCCATAATTATATTGAAACTAATGGTATTGTGATCACTGGTCCAGAACTGTTCCCCAACGCATACCTCTGCCACCTGACCCGTCTCATTTCCTAACAGGAGGTCCAGCACTGCCCCTTCTCTAGTAGGTGCCTCTATGTATTGCTGCAAAAAACTATCCTGCACACATTTTACAAACTCCAAACCATCCAGCCCATTTACAGAATGTGTTCCCCAGTCTATGTGTGGAAAATTGAAATCTCCCACAATCACTACCTTGTGCTTACTACTAATATCTGCGATCTCCCTACATATTTGCTCTTCCAATTCTCGCTCCCCATTTGGCGGTCTATAATAATAATAATAATAATAATAAATACTTTATTGATCCCCTCAGGGAAATTCAGATGTCCAGAAGCTCCCAACCAACAAACCCACAGATTCAAAACGAACGCAGACAGAAAATACATAGAATACAATGTGGACACTACCTGAGAGCAATAAATACTTAAAAAGACCAATAATTAACAGTTAAAAATTAATAATTGCAAAATGCATCCCCCTACAGCCTAGCGGTCCGAATTATAAAATCTAATGGCTGCAGGGGTGAAGGACCTCCTGAACCGCTCCGTTCTACAGGGCAGGGAGAGGAGCCGGTTGTTGTTCCGAGTGCTCTTTTGACTCTCCAGAATTATATGGAGGGGATGCCCGGGGTTTTTCAGGATGACCTGCACCTTGTGCCTCATACGCCTCTCAAGCACCTCCATCCCAGAGTCTACTCTCCCCTCCAGCACTGAGCTAGCTCGTTTAACCAGTTTGACCAGCTTCCTATTGTTTTTTGCACTAATGCTGTTGCCCCAGCAGACAACAGCGTAGAAAATAACACTTGCAACCACAGTGTTGTAAAACATGTGCAGCATATCCTTACACACATTGAAGGATTTGAGCCTTCTGAGGAAAAAGAGTCTGCTCTGGCCTTTTTTGTAGAGGGAGTCAGAGTTGACAGACCAGTCCAGTTTGTTGTCAAGGTGCACTCCAAGGTATTTATATGTCTGCACCACCTCAATGTCAGCCCCTGCAGCGTTGACCGGCTGAAGGGGGAGCTTGGACCTGCCAAAGTTAACCACCATCTCTTTAGTCTTTGTTGTGTTCAGGGTGAGACAGTTGCACCCCTATAAGTGTTGCTACCCCTTTCCCATTTCTCAGTTCCACCCAAATAGCCTCCCTAGACGAGCCCTCTAATCTATCCTGCCAAAGCACTGCTGTAATATCTTCCCTGATAAGCAATGCAACACCTCCACCTCTTGCCCCTCCAATTCTATCACACCTGAAGCAACGAAACCCTGGAATATTTAGTTTCCAATCACAGCCCTCCTGCAACCATGTTTCACTGATCGCCACAACATCATACTTCCAGGTGTCAATCCAGGCTCTAAGTTCATCCACCTTTCTTACAATGCTCCTAGCATTAAAATATACACATTTAAGAAACCCACCTCCTCTTATTCTCTGTTTATTGTCTTTTTCTTCTCTCTCCCCTACATTTTGAGTCAGAGTGCTTCCCTTCTCTGCCTCCTGCCTCACACACTGACTGCTAGCTTTCCCTATTTGAGTCCCTCCCCCCAACCGTTCTAGTTTAAAGTCTCCCCAGTAGCCTTTGCAAATCTCCCCGCCAGGATATTGGTCCCCCTCGGGTTCAAGTGCAACCCGTCCTTTCTGTATAGGTCGCACCTTCCCTAAAAGAGGTCCCAATGATCCAGAAACTTGAATCCATGCCCTCTGCACCAGTCTTTCAGCCACGCATTTATCCTCCACCTCGCTCCATTCCTACTCTCACTGTCGCGTGGCACAGGTAGTAATCCTGAGATTGTTACCTTTGTGGTCCTTCTCCTTAACTCTCTTCCTAACTCCCTAAATTCTCCTTTCAGGTCCTCTTCGCTTTTTCTACCTATGTCGTTGGTACCTATATGTACCACGACCTCAGGCTCCTCTCCCTCCCATTTCAGGATACCTTGGACACGTTCAGACACATCCCTGACCCTGGCACCAGGGAGGCCAACTACCATCCGGGTCTCCTGTCTGCGTCCACAGAATCGCCTATCCGACCCCCTGACTATAGAGTCCCCTATTACAATTGCCCTCCTCTTCTTGTCCTATGTTTACATATTGTGTTGTGCTGCAACAAGTAAGAATGTCATTGTTCTATCTGGGACAGGTGACAATAGAACACTCTTGACTCTTGATTTACAGTCTGTGTGACGGAACAATAAGGTAATAAAAATGACCAAAATGCTGGAGTAACTCAGCGGGTCAGGCAGCATCTCTGGAGAAAGAGGTGACTTTTCAGGTCGAGACCCTTCTTCAGACTGATTGTGTGGAGTAAGGGGGGGGGGGGGGGGGGCCAGCAACTGGAAGCAAGAAAAGACCAGGAGAAATCAGGGCCGGAAACAGGGCTCTGGAGTAACTCAGCAGGTCATAGGGTCAAAAGCAATAGGAGAAGAATACGGCCATTCGGCCCATCAAGTCTGCTCCGCCATTCAATCATGGCTGATCTATCTCTCCGTCCTGACCCCATTCTCCTGTCTTCTCCCCATAACCTCTGACACCCGTACTAATCAAGGTCAGGCAGCATCTGTAGAGGGAATGTATAGGGCGCCTTTTGAGTCGGGTCCCTTCTTGAGACTCCTATAATTTGGGTTGGACTCTTCTTCAGACCGAATGTAATAATGCAGGAACTGCAGATGCTGGTTTATACAAAAGGTAGACACAGAATGGTTGAGTAACTCAGTAGTGTTAAGGAACTGTAGATGCTGGAAAATCGAAGGTACACAAAAATGCTGGAGAAACTCAGCGGGTGCAGCAGCATCTATTGTGCAAAGAAAATAGGCAACGTTTCGGGCCGAAACCCTTCTTCAGGCGCAATAGGTCAGGTACAGAGATGCTGAGTAAAGGGCCTATCCCACTTGGGCGTCATTTGCGCGTCATATACGCGACATCCTAAATATTGGTTGAGGCGTGGTGGCGCGCGGTGAGGCGTGGTGGTGTATGCAGTGACGTGCGGTAATGCACGGTGCTTCCATATCGCCCCAGGATTTTGAAATGTTCAAATGTTCAAATTCCTCGCGCGCCACCTGCGTGACGTATCCCTTGCTCACGCTGACGTACCGACGGTGTACGTGTAGCGTGTGGTGATGCATGGTTGCGCACGGTGACGCACGAACATTGCCTATGCTCATTTATAATGCGCCACCGTGCGGCAACGTCCGTAACCATGCGCCGCCCGCGTACGGCGTCGGCGCGCCATTTGTGCGCCGCACCACGTGATATAAAGCGCGCCGAGTTTTGAAAAGTTTTCACTGGGAAAATCCTTGCCACGGAGATTGGACTAAGATAACACTACAGTACGAACGACTTCACAAATGGCTCCCAAAAGAAGCAGGGCCCTCACTGGGCGTACGACTGTCGTACTTGCTAGACAATTTTCACAATGACAGTCGCGCGACCGTCACTGCCAGCCTGCCGCGTAAATGACGCGCAAATGACGCCCAAGTGCGACAGGCCCTTAACTCCAGCATTTTGTGCCTACCCTTCTTGAGACTGATGGATTAGGGGGACCAATATCTGACTACAATCATAACCTTTAAGAAACGTTTTTCAAGGTACAAGGTACTGTTCTACGATGTTGTTGGAAAGCTGGAAGGTGCGGAAACGATTTACAAGGTTGTTGCCAGGACTTGAGGGCCAGAGCTACAGTAAGAGGTTGAGCAGGCTAGGGCTGTAATCCTTGGAGTGCAGGAGGATGGGGTTGGGGGGGGGGGGGACCTTATAGATATAGGGGATAAGATCCGGAGGGACTCGATCAGTCTTTTACCCAGAGTAGGGGAATCAAGAACCAGAGGACATAGGTTTAAGGTGAGAGGATTTAATAAGAACATGAGGGGTAACTTTTTCACACAAAGGGTGGTGGGTGTATGGAACGAGCTGCCGGGGGAGGTAGTTGAGGCAGCCACTATCACATTTAAGAAACAGTTAGACAGGTACATGGATGGGACAGAATTGGAGGGATATGGGCCAAACGGTGGCAGGTGGGACTATTGTAGATGGGACATGTTGGTCGGTGTGGGCAAGTTGGGCGGAGGGGTCTTTTTTTTCTCGACTCTCTATGTACAGAGGGACGTTGGTGTGTTATCCAGAGAGTTAACATTCGGATCCAGCAGGGCTTTGGTGTATCAGTCGACGTTACAAATAACGTTCAGCTCTAATTCCGAATTAACTGAATTTGTTGAATTTGTTGATGCAGTCTCGACCTGAAACCATGCCTTGTCCTCCACAGATGCTGCTCGACCCGCTGAGTTCCTCCAACTGTTTTTTTTCCTTCTCGATTACAACATCTGCAGTCTCCTTTAAACCCCCCCTCCCCCCCCTCCCCCCACCACATAGTATTACCCAAGTGAATTGTCACGTGTCTCTCCAGGGAATGATGCCGACTCCGCCACTGTTTTCTACAGAGGGATGGATTCCCATGCAGTCAGTCGCTGTTTGGAACACTTCGATAAGAAGGGTCTCGGAGATTGTTATGGGTTTGGACACGCTGGAGGCAGGAAACATGTTCCCGATGTTGGGGGGAGTCCAGAACCAGGGGCCACAGTTTAAGAATAAGGAGTAAGCCATTTAGAACGGAGATGAGGAAACACTTTTTTATCACAGAGAGTGGTGAGTCTGTGGAATTCTCTGCCTCAGAGGGCGGTGGAGGCCGGTTCTCTGGATGCTTTCAAGAGAGAGCTAGATAGGGCTTTTAAAGATAGCGGAGTCAGGGAATATGGGGAGAAGGCAGGAACGGGGTACTGATTGGGGATGATCAGCCATGATCATATTGAATGGTGATGCTGGCTCGAAGGGCCGAATGGCCTACTCCTGCTCCTATTGTTTATTGAAGCGTCACCCATTCCTTCCCTCCAGAGATGCTGCCTGTCCCGCTGAGTTACTCCAGCGTGTTGTGTATATCTTCGAGAGAATACTTAATTTATTTTGTTCTATATCTCTCTATATCTCTCGTTTCCCTTTATCCTGACTCTCAGTCTGAAGAAGGGTCTCGACCCGATACATCACCTATTCCATTATATTTCATGCTGCCTGTCCCGCTGAGTTACTCCAGCATGTTGTGCCTGTCTTCAGAATACATTAACTCGCTCTTTCAAATAAAGCAACAAAAAAATCCCCAAAATACACGCATCAACTATTCAGAAGCTAGATTGCAAAAATATTATACATATTTGCAACTGTAAAATGTACAAGCAGGGGCAATGCAGAGACTCTGCCCTGACCTGAAACGTCATCTATTCCCTTTTCTCCACAGATGCTGCCTGGCCTGCTGAGTTACTACAGCTTCTTGTGCCTAATCCTCTGCTGAAACATTAAGATTTAGTCGTGGACTAGTTGCAAGCAAAGATACAATAGACAATAGGTGCAGGAGTAGGCCATTCAGCCCTTTGAGCCAGCACCGCCATTCAATGTGATCATGGCTGATCATCCCCAATCAGTACCCCGTTCCTGCCTTCTCCCCATATCCCCTGACTCCGCTATTTTTAAGAGCCCTATCTAGCTCTCTCTTGAAAGCATCCAGAGAACCTGCCTCCACCGCCCTCTGAGGCAGAGAATTCCACAGACTCACAATTCTCTGTGAGAAAAAGTGTTTCCTCGTCTCCGTTCTAAATGGCTTACCCCTTATTCTTGAACTGTGGCCCCTGGTTCTGGACTCCCCCAACATCGGGAACATTTTTCCTGCCTCTAGCGTGTCCAAACCCTTAACAATCTTATATGTTTCAATGAGATATCCTCTCATCCTTCTAAACTCCAGAGTGTACAAGCCCAGCCGCTCCATTCTCTCAGCATATGACAGTCCCGCCATCCCGGGAATTAACCATGTAAACCTACACTGCACTCCCTTAATAGCAATGCTAGATCATCAACCGACTCCAACTGGTCCAGAACGCAGCTGCCCGACTCATCACCCACACCAAATCCTGGCATCACATCACTTCAGTCCTCAAAAAACTTCACTGGCTTCCCATCTCCCACCGGATCACCTACAAAATCCTGGTCCTCACCTACAAAGCCCTCCACCATCTGGCCCCCCCCCATATCTCACTGACCTCCTCTCCCCCTACCAACCCTCACAGTCCCTCAGATCCACATCAGCCGGTCTCCTCTCCATCCACAAGTCCAACCTCCGCAGTTTTGGGGACAGAGCCTTCTCCAGGGCAGCTCCCAGGCTCTGGAACTCCCTCCCCCAACTGATCCGCAATTCCATGTCCCTCACCATCTTCCAGTCCCGCCTCAAGACCCATCTCTTCACCTCTGCCTATCCTTAGCCCCACGTCCCCCTCCCTTTTCATCTGTGCATTAATTGCCTCATACTGTGTTTTGTATTGAATTCTGTCTTTACTTTGTGTACTAGTCATGTCTCTACTATTTATTTCATTCCCCTTACATGTTTTTCCTCTACATGCTCAATTTTTGTAAGGTGTCCTTGAGACTCTTGAAAGGCGCCCATAAATAAAATTTATTATTATTATTATTAGATGAGTATATTTGCTCCTCTAGTACTCCTCTAGTATCTTTGGTTGCAAGATTGCAGTATGGCAACTGTCCCCGACCTGAAACGTTGTCTATCCATTCCCTTTGTAGATGCTGCCTGATCCGCTGGGTTTCTCCAGCACTTTTGTGTTTAGCTGGAGATTGCAGAAATGGACTCGTTGTTGACACAAGCCGGTGAGAGGGGGGTAAAAAAAGTTACAAAGTGCTGCAGTAACTCGACGGGTCAGGCAGCACCTCTGGAGAACATGGATCGATGACGTTTCGGGTCGGGACCCTTCTACAGTCTTCGTTTGGGAGGTTTAAGAATAAGGGGTAAGCCATTGAGAACGGAGATGAGGAAAGACATTTTTCTCACAGAGATTTGTGAGTCTGTGGAATTCTCTGCCACAGACTCTGCCACAGGTGGAGGCCGGTTCTCTGGATACTTTCAAACATAGAAACATAGAAACTAGGTGCAGGAGGAGGCCATTCGGCCCTTCGTGCCACCACATCCATTCATTGTGATCATGGCTGATCGTCCCCTATCAATAACCCGTGCCTGCCTTCTCCCCATATCCCTTGACTTCACTAGCCCCTAGAGCTCCATCTAACTCTCTCTTAAATCCATCCAGTGACTTGGACTCCACTGCCCTCTGTGGCAGGGAAGAGAGAGCTAGATGGGGCTCTTAAAGATAGTGGAGTCAGTGGATATGGGGAGAAGGCAGGAACGGGGAACTGATTGTGGATGATCAGCCATGATCACATTGAATGGCGGTGCTGGCTCGAAGGGCCGAATGGCCTACTCCTGCAGCTATTGTCTATTGTCTATTTTCTTTGAAACTTTAAAAGTCAAAGAGTTTTATCATGCACGGAACCTGGCCCTTCCACACTCGCCCACACCGACCAACATGTCCCATCTACACTAGTCCCACCTGCCAGCGTTTGGCTCACGTCTCTCAAAGCCTGCCCTATCCATGTACCTTTCCAAATGTATTTGACATGTTGTTATAGTCCCAGCCTCAGCTATCCCCTCCGGCAGCTAGTTCCAAACACCCACCACCCTCTGACTGGAAAATCTGCGCCTCGGCTTCTTGCTAAACCTTCCCCCCCCCCCTCGCCCTAAACCTGTGTCCTCTTGATTCCCCAACTCGGGGTAAAACACTCCGTGCATTCGCCCCGTGAAAATTATTCGTAAAGTTTTCTAAGTCTCCATAAATCTCTATAAATTTAGCGTTCTAACTATAAATCACCCCTGGGTCTCCTGCGCTCCACGGAATGGTGTGGTATTTTATCAAATATCTTCTTTTTTTAATGTATACCCCTCATTGCATAATTACACAGCATTTCAGTGTCGACGCACTTGTAGACATTCCAAGACAGTGGGACTTTAAAACACATTTGGACAGGTCCACGGATAGGATGGGTTAAAGAGAGATCTGGACCCAACGCGGCCAAATGGGACTCGCGTGGATGGGGCATCTTGGTCGGCATGGGAGAGTGGGGCCGAAGGGCCTGCTTCCCTGCTGTATCACTCTTTGCTCTCTATGTTTCAAAACCGCCCCAAAATAAGCGACCCGACCTGAAACGACACCTATCCACGGTCTCCAGATGCTGCCTGACCCGCTGAGTTACTACAGCACTTTGAGTCTTTCTTCCCCCCCCCCCCCCCCCCCCCACCCCCCTCCCTCACCCCAAGAAAATAAACACAGAATTGTAATCAGAATTCCCACTGTTTTTTTTTATGTATAGAGCAAAACACAAAGTGCTGGAGGAACTCAGCGGGTCAGGCAACATCTGCAGAGGGAATGGACAGGCGACGTTTCGGTTTGGGACTCTCCTTCAGTTTGTTAAGTCTGAAGAATAGTCTCGACCCGAAACGCCACCCATTCCTTCCCTCCAGAGATGCTGCCTGTCCCGCTGAGTTACTCCAGCACTCTGTGTCTCTCTTTGGTACAAACCAGCGTCTGCAGTTCTTCGTTTTCTTCGAGACTACTTGTCATTAAACCATTCCCGTTTTCTATAGCGCAGGAAGGAACTGCAGATGCTGGTTTACACCCAAGAAAGACACAACGTGCTGGAGTAACTCAGCGGGACAGGCAGCGTCTCTGGAGAGAAGGAATGGGTGACTTTATTTCTGGTCGAGACCCTTCTTCAGACTCACTGGCCACAGCAAGACTCACAGCCTGAAGAAAGGTCCCATTCCTTCTCTCCAGAGGTGCTGCCTGACCCGCTGAGTTAACTCCAGCATTTTGCGTCTCCCTTCAGTTTTCTGCGGGATAGAGGCAATATAAGGTGAATAATGCTCACGGTTTTCGCCCCCCGAGCCGTCAGATTCCGACGCGGCTGTCTTGTGCGGAGCTGTGTAGCCGGCGAGAGTAGTCGCGGTGTCTGGGCTCCCAACCTGTGTTGTTGGGCTTGGCCGGGCTGGGAGCCTGCTCTCCAAACAGTACCGTCACGTTGCCAGCTGTGGTTACACCTCTCCTCGCCAGCGGCCAAGTCACTCCGACAGCAAAGATCAGAGAGCGATCCTTGCTCCACCCTGAGGACGTACGCCCGTCTCTCAACACGAACAAAATTACCAAAAACTATAGGAAAACATGCCGGAGTAACTCAGCGGGTCAGGCAGCATCTCCGGAGAGTAGGAAATAGGTGACGTTTCGGGTCGAGACCCTTCTTCAGGCGATGACCTTAAGGGGTTGGACAGGCTAGATGCAGGAAGATTGCTCCCGATGTTGGGGAAGTCCAGGACAAGGGGTCACAGCTTAAGGATAAAGGGGAAAATCCTTTAAAACCGAGATGAGAAGAACTTTTTTCACACAGAGAGTGGTGAATCTCTGGAACTCTCTGCCACAGAGGGTAGTCGAGGCCAGTTCATTGGCTATATTTAAGAGGGAGTTAGATGTGGCCCTTGTGGCTAAGGGGATCAGAGGGTATGGAGAGAAGGCAGGTACGGGATACTGAGTTGGATGATCAGCCATGATCATATTGAATGGCGGTGCAGGCTCGAAGGGCCGAATGGCCTACTCCTGCACCTAATTTCTATGTTTCTATGTTTCTATGATCAAGGAAGAGTGGAGCCCACAATGGTCCATTGTTGGTTGTGGGCTAGTTGATAACGAGTTATACAGGCAGTGAAACTCAACGGGACATTAGTGCAGATAGACACAAGAATGCTGGAGTAACTCAGCGGGACAGGCAGCAGCATCTCTGGGGAGAAGGAATGGGTAATATTTCGGGTTCAGACTGACTGGACACACAGACTCAGTCCGGTCTCGAAACATCGCCTGTCCCTTCTCTCCAGAGATGCTGCCTGATCCGCTGAGTTACTCCAGCATTTTGTGTCTATCTTCTGTGTAAACCAGCATCTGCAGTTCCTTCCGACACAAAAGAATAAGAACGACCTCAAGGCAAACTGAGACGTTATAGGACTAGTGTTGATTGGGACATTTTGTTCCTCGTGGGCAAGAAGCAATTAGACAGGTACATGGATAGGGCAGGTTTAGAGGGACAGTGGCTAAAAGCGGGCAGGTGGGACTAGTGTAGATGGGACATGTTGGTTAGTGTGGGGAATAGACAATAGACAATAGGTGCAGGAGTAGGCCATTCGGCCCTTCGAGCCAACACCGCCATTCAATGTGATCATGGCTGATCATCCACAATCAGTACCCCGTTCCTGCCTTCTCCCCATATCCCCTGACTCCGCTATCTTTACAAACCCTATCTAGCTCTCTCTTGAAAGTATCCGGAGAACCGGCCTCCACTGACCTCTGAGGCAGAGAATTCCACAGACTCACCACTCTCTGTGTGAAAAAGTGTTTCCTCATCTGCGTTCTAAATGGCTTACCCCTTATTATTAAACTGTGGCCCCTGGTTCTGGACTCCCCCAACATTAGGAACATGTTTCCTGCCTCTAGGGTGGCCAAACCCTGAACAATCTTATATGCTTCAATAAGAATTCCTCTCATCCTTCTAAACTCCAGAGTGTACAAGCCCAGCCGCTCCATTCTCTCAGCATATGACAGTCCCGTCACCCCGGGAATTAATCTTGTAAACCTACGCTGCACTCCCTCACTAGGAAGAATATCCTTCCTCAAATTACTGGACCAAAATTGTACACAATACTCCAGGTGTGGTCTCACTAGGGCCCTGTGCAACTGCAGAAGGACCTCTTTGCTCCTATACTCAACTTCTCTTGTTATAACCATATAACAATTACAGCACGGAAACAGGCCATCTCGACCCCTCTAGTCCGTGCCGAACACATAATCTCCCCTAGTCCCATATACCTGCGCTCAGACCATAACCCTCCATTCCTTTCCCATCCATATAACTATCCAATTTATTTTTAAATGATAAAAACGAACCTGCCTCCACCACCTTCACTGGAAGCTCATTCCACACAGCTACCACTCTCTGAGTAAAGAAGTTCCCCCTCATGTTACCCCTAAACTTCAGTCCCTTAATTCTCAAGTCATGTCCCCTTGTTTGAATCTTCCCTACTCTCAGTGGGAAAAGCTTTTCCACGTCAACTCTGTCTATCCCTCTCATCATTTTAAAAACCTCTATCAAGTCCCCCCTTAACCTTCTGCGCTCCAAAGAATAAAGCCCTAACTTGTTCAACCTTTCTCTGTAACTTAGTTGCTGAAACCCAGGCAACATTCTATGAAGGCCAACATGCCATTTGCTTTCTTCACTGCCTGCTGTACCTGCATTGCTTACTTTCATTGACTGATGTACAAGGACCCCCAGATCCCATTGTACTTCCCCTTTTCCCAACTTGACACCATCTAGATAATAATCTGCCTTCCTGTTTTTGCTACCAAAGTGGACAACCTCACATTTATCCACATGTTGGGCTGAAGGGCCTGTTTCCATGCTGTGTCACTCTACGACTGTATGAAAAGGAGATAAAAAACTAGGCATAGAGACGGAAGAAATGCAGATGTTAGATTGAGCAGATCCCAAAGTGCTGGAGAACTCAGCGGGTCAGGCAGCCTCTGTGGTGGGCCGCAACTCTACCGCTGCACCACTGTGCTGCCCTAAGGTTCTGTAAAATTGTAAATCTGTAAAATTACCTTTCGTGTGTAAGGAGTAGATGAGAAAGTGGGATTGCACAGAACTAGTGTGAACTGGTGATCGATGGTCAGCGTGGACTCGATGGGCCGAAGGGCCTGTTTTACATGCTGCATCTCAAAACTAAACTAAACTATCTGGCACATCGGGTGCAGATAGAGTCATAGTCTTAGACTCTGGCCCAACTTGCCCGCAAGCAGCCAACGTCCCAGCTACACTAGTCCCTCCTGCCTGCCGTTGCCCCATATCCCTCCAAACCCGTCCTATCCATGTAAGTGGCAAGATGGACACGTGCAGAAGGAACTGTGCTTCAGTTCCACTGGAAGGAAGTCGTCAAGTCAAGAGTGTTTTATTGTCATGTGTCCCAGATAGGAATTAAATTCTTACTTGCTGAATATGCAAGCAGAATATGCAAACATAATAAGTAATATAATAAAAACTCAGAAAACAAACAAACAATAATAGTGCAATAATAATAATAATAATAATAATAATAATAATAATAATACTAATAATAATAATAATAATAATAATAATAATAATAATAATAATAATAATAATAATAATAATAATAATAATAATAATAATAGGCTATTGGAGTTTATAGCTTATGAGGTTGTAGTGTTTAATAGCCTGATGACTGTAGGGAAGAAGCTGTTCCTGAACCTGGACGTTACAGTTTTCAAGCTCCTGTACCTTCTTCCCGATGGCAATGGTGAGATGAGTGTGTGGCCAGGATGGTGTGGGTCTTTGATGATGTTGGCTGCCTTTTTGAGGCAGCGACTACGATAAATCCCTTCGATGGTGGGGAGGTCAAAGCCGGTGATGGACCGGGCAGTGTTTACAACTTTTTGCAGTCTTTTCCGCTCCTGGACGTTCAAGTTGCCGAACCAGGCTACGATGCAACCAGTCAGCACGCTCTCTACTGTGTACCTGTAGAAGTTAAAGAGAATCCTCTCCGTAATCTTCTCAGGAAGTAGAGGCGCTGATGTGCCTTCTTTATAATTGCGATGTGCTAGGCCCAGGAAAGATCGGCGGAAATATGTACGCCCATGAATTTGAAGTTATTGAATCTCTCCACCATCTAGAATCAAGGGATCAAAGGAATCACGGGATATTGGGGAAAAAAGCAGGATCAGTGTACTGAATTTGGATGATCATACTGAATGGCGGTGCTGGCTCGAAGGGCCGAATGACCGACTCCTGCACGTATTCCTATGTGTTGGATCCAAGTCTTTCTGATTACAATCTGGTTTCAATTTCTGCAGCTAACCTTCAAGCTGTGATGACTGATGGAAGAAAACTCACGAGACTCTCAGCAGAGATTTACAGTTAATCCTCCAGCATCGAATTTTAAAGATTTATGCAAGGAAACATACCTACTTATTATGTAGCAGTTCCAAAATCAGCATCGTGGCTCTTAATGACAGAAGTATTTCCAGAGAATCGTAGCCCTGTTCCTTTTCACTGTCTACATTAATCCCCTTTACTTGGCCTTCTCAAAATCCTTTTATATTTTTCCAAAGTGGGCGGCACGGTGACGCAGCGGTAGAGTTGCTGCCTTACACCGCTTACAGCGCCAGAGACCCAAGTTTAATCCTGGCTAAAAGCGATTGTCTGTTTGTACGGAGTTTGTACGTTCTCCACGTGACCTGCGTGGGTTTTCTCCAAGAACTTTGGCTTCCTCCCACACTCCAAAGGTTTGTAGGTTAATTGGCAAGATAGACCACTCCTGCTAAATGCAATGGGCTGACGTGTAGTACGCAACGGAACGGAATGTGGGCCTTTTTTTCATCCATTTTGGTAACCCGACCTGTCCCGACTCGCAGTGTAATCAACGTTGCGGGGGAACAGTTTGTGTTAATAAATTAAAATTCTGAAAATGTGGAGAAGATTTTTACCAAATAACTTTTATTTTTTACGAGGATGTTTCCGTAACCGGCTTCCGTCTCCGCACTAGTATCTATCTTTGCTCCGCGACGGGATCTTTGGTGCGGAGACGGAAGCCGGTTACGGAAATGGGGCCGAAAATTACCCATGAATCTGCCCTTGGCCGTACTACGTCTTTTTCATCGAGTGGACTATCTTGCTCGGTAGAGGATCTTTGATTTATATGTGAAAATTGTCCCTAGTGCAGGATAGTGTTAATGTGCGGGGATCGCTGGTCGGTGCAGACTCGGTGGGACTAAGGTCCTGTTTCCGCCCTATATTAGTTTAGTTTAGTTTAGAGATACTGCCCGGAGACATGCCCTTCGGTCCACTGAGGCCACACTGACCAGCGATCCCCGCATATTAACACTATCCTACACACACTAGGGACAATTTATTTTATATTCACCAAGCCAATTAACCTACAAACCTGCACATCTTTGGAATGCGGGAGGAAAGGCAACTTTATTTTATATAGCACATTTCATACACGAGGCAGACTCAAAGTGCTTCACATAAAAACATGTCATACAATAAATGAAATAATAAAATGAAATAAAATAGAAGAACTAAAAGAAAAGAAAAACAAAATTAAAAATGCATTATAAAAAGTGCAAAAGTTAAAAGTGCAATGTAGTGCAATGTAGTTAAGATTTAGGAAACCGGAGCACCCGGAGAAAACCCACGCAGGTCACCGGGAGAACGTACAAACTCCATACAGACAGCACCTGCAGTCAGGATCGAATCCGGGTCTCTGGTGCTGTGAGGCAGCAACTCTACTGCTACGCCACCGTGCCACTCCAATAGCTCCTCAAGGAAGCATGCAGTCTCTTGGTTCAGAGTAATATACCAGGAATAGATAGCAATCTGATTACAGCTGATGCTGAAATCATAACAAAATCAGATAAGAAAGGAATATATCAAGGTAGAATAATTAAAACTGCATTCCAACTTGACCATTTCTTCCTGACAGCATAACTCTGAGAAATCAGTTTGGCAAACCATGAGACGGAAATGGTGTACAGAGATCTTGTACTTATAATTGTCCCCGAACAGGAATGATGTGCAGTTTCCAACAACGTTTCGGCTCAGTGATTCTGGTAACCAAAATATTCCTGTAAATGCAAAACTTTCTTTGTTGGACTTTGCGATCAATATCAAATCACGTGGGCTGGCACGCTGGTGCAGCAGTAGAGTTGCTGCCTCACAGCGTCTACAGCACCAGAGATCTGGGTTCAATCCCGACCACGGGTGCTGTCAAAGATAGAAACATCGAAACATACAAAGTAGGTGCAGGAGTAGGCCATTCGGCCCCTCGAGCCAGCACCTACATTCAATATGATCGTGGCTGATCATCCAAAATCAGTACGCCGTTCCGGCCTTTTCCCCATATACCTTGATTCCCTTAGCTCGAAGAGCTAAATCCAACCCTCTCCAGAAAACATCCAACATACCACACCTGGAGTATTGTGTGCAGTTTTGGTCCCCTAATTTGTGGAAGGACATTCTTGCTATTGAGGGAGTGCAGCGTAGGTTTACAAGGTTAATTCCCGGGATGGCGGGACTGTCATATGCTGAGAGTATGGGGCAGCTGGGCTTGTACACTCTGGAGTTTAGAAGGATGAGAGGAGATCTCATTGAAACATATAAGATTGTTAAGGATTTGGACACGCTAGAGGCAGGAAACATGTTCCCGACGTTGGGGTAGTCCAGAACCAGGGGCCACAGTTTAAGAATAAGGCGTAAGCCATTTAGAATGGAGACGAGGAAACACTTTTTCACACAGAGAGTGGTGAGTCTGTGGAATTCTCTGCCTCAGAGGGCGGTGGAGGCCGGTTCTCTGGATGCTTTCAAGAGAGAGCTAGATAGGGCTCTTAAAATAGCGGAGTCAGGGGATATGGGGAGAAGGCAGGAACGGGGTACTGATAGTGGATGATCAGCCATGATCACATTGAATGGCGGTGCTGGCTCGAAGGGCCAAATGGCCTACTCCTGAAACTATTGTCTACTGTCATACCACCAGGGGCGCCGGATGATTGCCAGCCCCCGCCAACAGTCTGTCTGTTTTTTCATATATTTTTTACATTTTTAGAGCGTTTTAAAAGTCTGTGTAAATGTTCTCCAGTTTGTTTTATGTGTGGGGAGGGGGAGAGGGAGGGGGTCGGGGGAAACTATTTTTCACTTTCTTACTTTGCCAGAGATGTGATTTTTTTCCGGATCGAATCGCCGGTCGCTCTGCGGCCAACCATCGATGGAGCTGGAGGTCTTCTCGGACTAACTTTGTGGACTTAACATCAGAGTCGATCCCTTGCCTGGGATCGCTCCAACCTGCGGCTTGCGGACTTTACCAGCGTGAGCTCGTAGTCTCGGGAGAGGCCGAGTCGGGAGCTCCAGCGACGCAGAGACTCGACCAGCCCCGACCCGGCGCGGGTGAACTGACATCCCCCCCGATGCAGGAGCTGATCGCCCCAAACGCTGAGGGCCCAAACGCCGCCGGCTACGGGAGTCAAGACTGTCCCGTCAACGGAAGGCTCGAGGCCCCCGACCACGGGAGAGCAAAGAAGTGAAGAAATGTGGACTTTTTCTTCGCCTTCCATCACAGTGAGGAATGTGGAGGGGTCACTGTGGTGGATGTTTATGGCAAGTGTCTTTTGTATGTTCCGTTGCTTTTTGCTTGTATGACTGGCTCGGCAAATGAAATTCCTCGTGTGTTGCAAAACATACTTGGCTAATGAAGTATTATTGTGATTGGGATTGTGAATTGGCCTCCACTGCATTCTGTGGCAGAGAATTCCCCAGATTCACAACTCTCTGGGTAAAAAGGTTTTTCCTCATCTCAGTCCTAAATGGCCTACCCCTTATTCTTAAACTGTGACCCCTGGTTCTGGACTCCCACAACATCGGGAACATTTTTTCTGCAAAGCTTTAAGAAGACTACAAGGGATATGCGTTAGATAGAGTGCTTAAAAATATTTAAAGTCCTCTTCATGTCATATAATAATTCTGTGCTTTAAAGAAGGTTGAAACTGAGCATGTGTAAATAACATTCACTGTAGTCTACTTAAGTCAGATTATGTTCTCTGTTGTCAATGGACAAATGGCAATCGTAAAACAATGCTGAGATAATGGAGCAGCTGGGCTTGTATACTCTGGAGTTTAGAAGGATGAGAGGTTCCTTATTGAAACATATAAGATTTTTAAAGGTTTGGACACACTAGAGGCAGGAAACATGTTCCCGATGTTGGGGGAGTCCCGAACCAGGGGCCACAGTTTAAGAATACAGGGTACGCCATTTAGAACGGAGACGAGGAAACACTTTTTCTCACAGAGAGTGATGAGTCTGTGGAATTCTCTGCCTCAGAGTGCGGTGGAAGCCGGTTTTTCTGGATACTTTCAAGAGAGAGTTAGATAGGGCTCTTAAAGATAGCGGAGTCAGGGGATATGGGGAGAAGGCAGGAACGGGATACTGATTGGGGATGAACTGCCATGGTCACATTAAATGGTGGTGCTGGCTCGAAGGGCCGAAGGGCCGAATGGCCTACTCCTGCACCTATTGTCTATTGTCTATTGTCTAATAAAATAAGGTCGAAAGGGTAAAGGGCCTGTTAAGCGATTTTGGTCGCCAAAACTTTTCAACATGTTGAAAATCCAGCGGCGACCAGAAAAAGGTACGACTCTTCGGGTGACTACTCACGACCATCCAGGCGACATGACGCGGGGTAACGCCTGTATGGTCGGGAGTCGTCGCTCAAAGAGTCGTACCTTTTTCTGGTCGCCGCTGGATTTTCAACATGTTGAACATTTTCGGCGACCCGCTGCGACTATGACGCCGAAAAAATCACGTATGTGGGACAGGCCATTTACAGGACATTTGCTTCTTTGTAACGGAGTGGAGTTGGGCCGTGTATAATCTGCTGTGTCTTTCGGGGGTTGGGGGTGCATGATTTATAATTGTTATAAGACCATTTGGAAGAAGGACAAATGCTTAAGTGCCTGCTGCAGTAAACAACGCATCAAAGCAAAACTCTGTATATACGTAGCAGATGAATCTCTGCTCTTTGAGCAATCCCCCAGTTTGATCCCAGTAATCACTGTATTTGGCTCCCTTGAATAAAGTCTTGTTTGTTTTTACCCGATCTTTGTGTCGTGTTTTAAAGTCTTTCTTTAACAGTGCTGTCTGTACGGAGTTTGCATGTACTCCCCATGACCCGCGTGGGTTTGCTCCAAGATATTCAGTTTCCTCCAACGCTCCAAAGACGTGCAGGTTTGTAGGTTAACTGGCTTGGTGTAAATTCAAATTGTCCCTAGTACGTGCAGGACAGTGTCACACAATAGACAATAGACAATAGGTGCATGCCCTTCGAGCCAGCACCGCCATTCAATGCAATCATGGCTGATCATCCCCAATCAATACCCCGTTCCTGCCTTTTCCCCATATCCCCTGACTCTGTTATCTTTAAGGGCTCTATCCAACTCTCTCTTGAAAGCATACAGAGAACCAGCCTCCACTGCCTTCTGAGGCAGAGAATTCCACAGACTCACAACCCTCTGTGTAAAAAAGTTTTTCCTCATCTCCGTTCTAAATAATAATAATGGATGGGATTTATATAGCGCCTTTCTAATACTCAAGGCGCTTTACATCGCATTATTCATTCACTCCTCAGTCACACTCGGTGGTGGTAAGCTACTTCTGTAGCCACAGCTGCCCTGGGGCAGACTGACGGAAGCGTGGCTGCCAATCTGCACCTACGGCCCCTCCGACCACCACCAATCACTCACACACATTCAAACACATTCACACACAGGCAAAGGTGGGTGAAGTGTCTTGCCCAAGGACACAACGACAGTAAATGGCTTACCCCTTATTCATAAACTGTGGCCCCTAGTTCTGGACTTCCCCAACATCGGGAACATGTATCCTGCCTCGAGCGTGTCCAATCCCTTAATAATCTTATATGTTTCAATAAGATCCCATCTCATCCTTCTAAATTCCAGAGATTATAAGCCCAGCTGCTCCATTCTATCTTCTTCTTGTGTATGGCGTGCACAGCCTAAAGTTGTCGGACAACTTGTTCTATTTGATCTTGTTTGACTGTGCAAGCCGGGTTGATTGCATTTGTCGAAACAGGTTGGACCACGTGAAGATTGCAATCTCCCACCCCCTCCATTCTATCAACATATGACAGTCCCGCCATCCCGGGAATTAACCTGGTGAACCTACGCTGCACTTCCTCAATAGCAAGAATAGTGCTCGGGGATCGCTGGTCGGCGCGGACTCGGTGGGCCGAAGGGTCTGTTTCCACAGTGTATCTCTAAAACTAAACTAAACTGATTGCTTGCCATCTTTGGTTAAAATGATCCCCACTTTTTGTTGATGAAACTATATCAGCAAGGGCTGGGAGTTGGATCAACAACAGCGTGGCAGTAATATGCAGACAGACAGGAACTGAATAACCAGTGTATTCCCCAAGCGTTTGAGATGAGCATCATTATTTATTAATGCTGATACTTTGCAAATATTTTAAGCACAGCACATCTAGGAAGCTGGAAGTGGACGGATGTGTTGTCAATTGTCTTGTCTGCAGCAAAAATTAATGTTCCTAATTCAAATTCAATTTAGAGTCTGTACTCATGGCATTAGAGAGAGAATGGTGGGAATGGGATTGATGGGACTGGGCTGAAAACCAGCATGGACACATAGGGCCAAATGGCCTCCTAGGCGAGTGTGAAAGGCGAGGTTGTATGAGAGTCAGAGAGAGAGTCAAGGAACCGCAGATGGTGGAATCTTGAGTAAAACACACAGTGCTGGAGTAACTCAGCAGGTCAGGCAGCATCTCTGGAGGACATGGATGGGCGATGTTTTGGGTCATCGTCTGTCCTGAAAAGGGCGCAAGCTTCCGGCGACAATCAGTGGGAGCCGTCACTTGTCGCAATAGATGATGGTGGTAGCAGAATTAGCTCGGGATGCTTCCAGTTTCCAGCCCCATGACGTGGACACTTCTGCTACAGGTAACTGGAACAGGACTTGCTAACTCAACTTATACTCAGTTAACCTGACCGATGTTTCCAAATAAATAAGACAAGATGTAAAAAATCCAAAGAGCCAAATATCAACTTGGTATCAACCCAATATCAGGTGGTGATGGGAGCCTTCTGCACTCACCTATGCTCCTCCGATGTTAAGAAAGGCTAGGCAGACACGTCATTGGGGTTATCAAGTGGGCACCTACTTTCATGGACGTTTCGCTGATTGAACCCACGACGTCTCCAGTAGGCTCAGCAGTGCATTCTGGCGTCCCAGAACCACCCCCCTCTGCATCTGTCTCGTCGGTTATTTGGGAGACCAAATGGGGTCTCTCCTCTTCAGCCAGAGCCACTGGTTACTCTACTCTGCCACCCATGATGTTTCTTTGATGGCCTGGCGTAGGGCTTGTCCACTGATCCCCAGGTCCTTCATCAATCTTACGCTTGATGTTGCCACGAATCCTCGACATTCAACTTCTACCCGGCAGATCTTAGCTCTCCAGCCCCGCTGTTCTGCCTCCGCTGCAAGCTCTGTATATCGCAGTTTCTTTCTTTCAGAGGCTACCTGCACAGCATCCTCCCCAAGGGACCGTAAGCTCCACAAAATACACCAAGCGCTGAGAGTTCGACCAGAGCCTCAAGTTGGTGATGGCTATCTCTGATGGAACTTGTAAGCCGTTGGTCCACATCCAGCAGCATCTGCCAATCCTGGGCTGCCTCCAGCTGTCCAAACTCTAACCTTGGTGGAATTTTCCATTGTCTTTGTCCCCCCCCCCCCCCCCCGAACAAAGACAATTGGCTTAACAGGTGTTTAAGAGTTTATAAATGTTCCTCCAATTTCCGGTGTTGCTCGCTCTGGCCATGGAGGAGACCCAGGGCAGAGAGGTCGGATACGGAGTGGGAGGGGGAGTTGAAGTGGCTTAACTGGGTTGGTTGTTCTGGGCGGCAGGGCATTGTTGGCTGTTCTCCTGCGTTCCAGAGTCGCTGCCAGGCATTTGAGCACGTGATCATGTCTCCAGGTGTGCCATCCTTGGGAGAGACTAATGCCCCTGTCCCACTTAGGAAACCTGAACGGAAACCTCTGGCGACGTTGCGCCCCACCCAAGCTTTCCGTGCGGTTCCTGGAGGTTTTTGTCAGTCTCCCCACCTGCTTCCACTACCTGCAACCTCCGGCAACCACCTGCAACCTCCGGGAACCGCACGGAAACCTTGGGTGGGGCGCAAAGTCTCCAGAGGTTTCCGTTCAGGTTTCCTAAGTGGGACAGGGGGCATTACTTTACACCCAGTGAGGATGGTGTTGAACACAGGGGGCATGATGGATCTTCGCCCAGCCATTGGTTGAGATTTTTTAGTCTAGTAAAGAAAGGCTAGTGAAGCAAAGAATGCCGTACACGTTTTTTTACCACCTTATCTGATTGTGTTACTACTTTCTCGGAGCTATGGAACTGCACTGCAAAGTCCCTCTGGACATCGACGGTCCGATCGATCATGTGTCGGGAGGAACTGCAAACGCTTGTTTAAACCCAAGACAGACGCAGAAAAGAGTCTGAAGAACGGTGGCGCAGCGGTAGAGTTGCTGCCTTACAGCGCCAGAGACCCGGGTTCGATCCTGACTACGGGCCTCTGTCTGTACGGAGTCGGTGCCTTCTCCCCGTGACCCGCGTGGCTTTTCTCCGAGATCTTCGCTTTCCTCACACACTCCAAAGACGTACATTATTGTAAGTTAATTGGCTTGGTATAAAAGTAAATTGTCCCCAGTGTGTGTGTGTGTGTGTGTGTGTGTGTGTAGGGTAGCGTTAGTGTGCGGGGATCGCTGGTCAGTGCGGACTCGATGGGCCGAAAGGCCTGTTTCCGCACTGTATCTCTAAACTAAACGAAACTAAGCACCTCGACCCAAAACATCACCTTTTCTCCAGAGATGCTGCCTGACCCGCTGAGTTACTCCAGCTTTTTGTGTCTATCTGGCAAAGATCCTATCGTTTAATATAGACAATGGACAATAGACAACAGGTGCAGGAGTAAGCCATTCGGCCCTTCGAGCCAGCACTGCCATTCAATGTGATCATGGCTGATCATCCACAATCAGTACCCCCCCGTACATAAGTGAGGGGGAATGGGACTGGTGTGAATACCCCAAGGGCTGGCATAGACTCGATGGGCTAAATGGCCTTCTTCAATACAGTAAGAAAACATGAGTATGAATTTGGATGAAGTTGGTATGAAGGTCTGCCATGAACTTTGTGTGCTGTGTACTGTGTGCTGTGTACACTAGCATTCCTGGTATGTTATTGCACTGATATTTTGAGCTCACAGAACATACATTGCAAAACATATCGCTTAAAAAAAGAATTAGAAAGAAGTCAGAAATAGAATGAAACATTTGGTACCCCAGAAGAAGGTAGGTCTGAAGAAGGGTTTCGGCCCAAAACGTTGCCTATTTCCTTCGCTCCATAGGTGCTGCTGCACCCGCTGAGTTTCTCCAGCATTTTTGTCTGCCTTCGATTTTCCAGCATCTGCAGTTCCTTCTTAAACATTTGGTACCCCAGCCCAGCTTTACGCCGTAATATTCGGGAAAAAATAACATCACGTGGATCAGTGAAGTTTCAAGTTGAGACCCTATCTGAAGAAGGGTCTCGACACAGAAACACCACCTATTCATGTTCTCCAGGGATAGATCAGCCATGATTGAATGGCAGAGTAGACTTGATGGGCCGAATGGACGAATTCTGCTCCTAGTAACTATGAACTTACAGTATATTTGTTGCTTACAAAAAAAAGATAAAAGTGCTGGAGTGAACGTATCTGGTCGACCTTGGCAGACCAAGCGCAAGTTTTTGGCGAAACAGTCTTGCGTTGGATCTAGCAGAGAAGGTAGACTGGTCGGTCTTGAATGCAACTCCAAACTCCCCCCCACTCCCCACACCCCACCCCCCACACTAATATCTGCCAAACTGACTCATCCCTGGTATGTTATTGAACTGATATTTTAGGCTCACAGCACATACTTTGCAAAACAAATAGCTTAAAAAAAGAATTAGAATTAAGTCAGAAATAGAACAAAACATTTAGTACCCTAGCCCAGCTTTATGCCGTAATATTCAGGAAAACATAACATCATCCAATTTGAGGAAGGACATTCTTGCTATTGAGGGAGTGCAGCGTAGGTTCACCAGGTTAATTCCCGGGATGGCGGGACTGTCATATGCTGAGAGAATGGAGCGGCTGGGCTTGTACACTCTGGAGTTTAGAAGGATGAGAGGAAATCTCATTGAAACATATAAGATTATTAACGGTTTGGACACGCTAGAGGCAGGAAACATGTTCCCAATGTTGGGGGAGTCCAGAACTAGGGGCCACAGTTTAAGAATAAGGAGTAAGCCATTTAGAACAGAGCCGAGGAAACACTTTTTCTCACAGAGAGTTGTGAGTCTGTGGAATTCTCTGCCTCAGAGGGCGGTGGAGGCCAGTTCTCTGGATACTTTCAAGAGAGAGCTAGATAGGGCTCTTAAAGATAGCGGACTCAGGGGATATGGGGAGAAGGCAGGAACGGGGTACTGATTGGGGATGATCAGCCATGATCACATTGAATGGCGGTGCTGGCTCGAATTGGCTGAAGGACTTACTCCTGCACCTATTGTCTATTGTCTATTGTCTATCCAGGGAAAAATATTGGATCAAGAAACTGCAGGTGCTGGTTAATGTACAAGAGGACACAAAGTGCTGGAGTAACTCAGCGAGTCGGGCAGTATCTCTGGAGAACGTCCCTTCTGTCCTGGGCCTTTTCTCTGTCAGAGTGAGGTCAAACGCAAATTGGAGGAACAGCACCTCATATTTCGCTTACACCCCAGCGGTATGAAGACTGAAGAAGGGCCTCGACCCGAAACGTCACCCATTCCTTCTCTCCAGAGATGCTGCCTGTCCCGCTGAGTTACTCCAGCATTTTGTGTCTACCTTCTGTTTAAACCAGCACCTGCAGTTCCTTCCTACGGCATGAATATTGATTCCTATAACTTCAAGTAGTGCTTGCATTCCCTCTCTCTCCGTCGCTCCCCCACCCTAGTCTTCTTGGGGGAGCCATGATCATATTGAATGGCGGTGCAGGCTCAAAGGGCCGAATGGCCTACTCCTGCACCTATTGTCTATTTTTCTATGTTTCTATTTTTCTATGTTTTTATGTTTCTTGCTAATTTCACCCTTTGTATACCTTCGTTATCACCTCATCCCCAGCCAACAATGGACCATTGTGGGCTCCACCTTTCCTGAGTCATCGGTGCAAGCTCTGCTTTGTTCTGTACCCTCTAGTTTCTCCTCTCGCCCGAATCTCGGTCTGATGGAGGGTCTCGAACCGAAACGTCACCTACTTCTTTTCTCAGAGATGCTGACTATGGGTGCTGTCTGTAAGGAGTTTGCACGTTCTCCCTGTGACTGAGTTACAGACAAGGAGACTCAACAAGACGACTTTGAGCCATATTCCAAAGCATCAGTCTAAATGTAAACGTATATGCAAGGTACCAGTTAGAAGGAGGCCAATGACTCTTTTTCTTTCTACCCAGTCTTATGATTCGAGACAAAAAAATGACACAAAGTTCTGGAGTAACTTTGTCAACGCCCTTTATGTGCGACTATTTGCATACCTTGGGAATGCAAACAAAGAATTTCACTGCGACTTGTCACAAGCGACATTAATGTATTCAATTCAATTCCCCAAAGAGGCAAAGTGCTGGAGTAACTGAGCCGCTCAGACAGCCTCTCTGGAGAACGTGGACGGTGAAGTTTCAGGTTGAGACCCTATCTGAAGAAAGGTCTCGACACAGAAACATCACCTATCCATGTTCTCCAGGGATAGATCAGCCATGTTTGAATGGCGGAGTAGACTTGATGGGTCGAATGGACTAATTCTGCCCCTAGAAACTATGAACATGAACTTACAGTATATATCTCCCATATTTGCAGCTTACAAAAAAAGTCAACGTGCTGGAGTGAACGTATCTGGTCGACCTTGCCAGACCAAGCGCAAGTTTCTGGCGAAACAGTCTTGCGGTGGATCTAGCAGAGAAGGTAGACTGGTCGGTCTTGAATGCAACTCCAAACCCCCCCCTCCCACACCCCACCCCCCTCCCACACCCCACCTCCCGCTGCCCAACCCCTACTCCCCACCACCCCACCCCCCACCCTCCACCCCCCACTCCCACCACCCCCCCCCCCCCCACTCCCCACCACCCTCCCACACCCCCCCCCCCACCCCCACTCCCCACTCCCCAACCCTCCACCCCCCACACCCCACCCCCGTGCCAATCCCAACCAGCCATCGCTTGTGTGTTGAGCTTCGCCCAAATTGGATGCGGCCAAATAGCACGGCTCGTTTTTGTAATGTCCCGACGGACTTGTTTTGTTCCCTTTACAGTTGGCAGCAGAGTCTGAGTCTGGTCCCACCATCCATGTGAAAGCCAAGTGATGAATCTGCGTAGGAATATTTGGCGTTCGATCCTTATCATTGACTCCTTGTGAGGGAGCTTTTTCCCCAAGGATCTCCCAACGCGCTTTGAACGCGCTCCCAGGATTCGCCGCGGAGCCGAACGAAGACAGCGCCAGGCCAGGCTCGCTGCTGCGGAGATGGACCCCGAGGGGCCGCAGACTGCAGGGGAGGGGGGGGGAGCTCAGAAACCGACGAGCTCACCCCCGTAGACCAGAGTGTGGAGGAGGAGGGGGCGGATGTTCCCAAAGAGGGAGAGGATATTCCCAATGTTGGGCAAGTCCAGAACCAGGGGCCACAGTCTTAGAATAAAGGGGAGGCCATTTAAGACTGAGGTGAGAAAATACTTTTTCACCCAGAGAGTTGTGAATTTATGGACTTCTCTGCCACAGAGGGCAGTGGAGGCCAATTCACTGGATGGATTTAAGAGAGAGTTAAATAGAGCTCTAGGGGTTAGTGGAGTCAAGGGATATGAGGAGAAGGCAGGCACGGGTTATTAATAGGGGACGATCAGCCATGATCACAATGAATGGTGGTGCTGGCTCGAAGGGCTGAATGGCCTCCTCCTGCACCTAGTTTCTATGTTACTATGTTAGGAGTGAGCCGGTAGGAAAGGGAGAGGGGTGTTGCCTCCAGCGCCTGCAAGGTCAGCACAGGGACACAGAGGCGAGGGTCGGGGTGGGGGGGGGGCGAGGAGAGGGACGAGGGTCGGTGGGCCGAGCCGGTTGAGGATGACGGAGAAGGCCCTTCAGCAGCCTGGGGCTCGCCTGGATCGGGAGCCGCTCCAGTACATCCAGCGCACGGACCCGATATTAGACATTGTCTTTGTGTCAACGGGGCCAAAATATGGCGACTTGTGCATGCGTGGGTGATGCAAAAATAATTTCACTGTGTAGTGCACATGTGACACTAAAGAACCATTGATCAATGCATGCATAAATGGTCAATTTTCACACTTAGTGTGGAAAAGATACATCTTCTAGATGCGCTGGGACACATCCTCAGTGATGTGACCTGGGGTCATCGGGTGTTTCGGGTCTCACAACATCAGACACCCTCGCCCAGGCCACCCAGGCGCCCAGGCGACCCAGACATCAGGCCACGACTTCCGTCCCAGCAGCAAGCGCCCTCTTAATCCAAAGCCACCTAGGCTTTCTCTGCAGCTTAGAGATAACGCAGGGGGAAAAAAATAATTATATCACTGCTTTCCAAACTACCTGTACAGTGCACTTAGAAACAAGGAACTGCAGATGCTGGTTTTTACAAAAAAGAGCCAAAGTTCTGGAGTAACTCAGCGGGTCAGGCAGCATCTTTGTGTCAACGGGGCCAAAATATGACAATTTTGTGGCTAAAGGGATCAGGGGGTGTGGAGAGAAGGCAGGTACAGGATGCTGAGTTGGATGATCAGCCATGATCATATTGAATGGCGGTGCAGGCTCGAAGGGCCGAATGGCCTACTCCTGCACCTATTTTTCTATGTTTCTATGTTTCTCTCTGGAGAACATGGAAAGGTGGCAATTTGTGTCGGGATCCTTCTTCAGACTGATTGTAGGGGGGGGCGGGTGGGGTGGGGGAGAAAACTGGAAGAGAGGAGGGGGTAGGTCAAAACCCAGTGAGTGATAGGTGGATACAGGAGAAGGGGGGGGGGGGGGGGGGGGGGGGGGATTGATAGGAGATTCACATCCTGGCAACTCTCTCCTCTCCCATCGAGCAAGAGGTACAGAAATGTGAAAACGCACACCTCCAGATTCAGGAACAGTTTCTTCCCAGCTGTTATCAGGCAACTGAACCATCCTACCACAACCAGAGAGCAGCGCTGAACTATCCACCTCTTTAGTGAATCTCGGACTATCCTTGATCGGACTTTGATGGCTTTACCTTGCGCGATAGGCGATTCCCTTAATAAGTATCTGCACACTGTAAATGGCCCGATTGTAACCATGTATTGTCTTTCCACTGACAGGTTAGCACGCAACAAAAGCTTTTCACCTCAGTACACGTGACGATTAACTAAACTGAATTGTGCTGAGATGGTTGGATAAAGGCCGGAGGGGAAAAGGCTTGATGAGTTGTGAATTGTGAAGCTAAACAAAGGAATGTGGGTGGAAGAGAGTTATCTATAGTTATCAAAAGACAATAGGTGCAGGAGTAGGCCATTCGGCCCTTCGAGCCAGCACCGCCATTCAATGTGATCATGGCTGATCATCACTAATCAGTATCCCGTTCCTGCCTTCTCCCCATATCCCCTGACTCCGCTATCTTTAAGAGCCCTATCTAGCTCTCTCTTGAAAGTATCCAGAGAACCGGCCTCCACCGCCCTCTGAGGCAGAGAATTCCACAGACTCACAACTCTCTGTGTAGAAGTGTTTCCTTGTCTCTGTTCTAAATGGCTTACCCCTTATTCTTAAACTGTGGCCCCTGGTTCTGGACTCCCCCAACATCGGGAACATGTTTCCTGCCTCGAGCGCGTCCAAACCCTTAACAATCTTATATGTTTCAATGAGATACCCTCTCATCCTTCTAAATTCCAGAGTATACAAGCCCAGCCGCTCCATTCTCTCAGCATATGACAGTCCCGCCATCCCGGGAAATAACCTTGTAAACCTACGCTGCACTCCCTCAATAGCAAGAATGTCCTTCCTCAATCTAGAAACATAGAAACATAGAAAATAGGTGCAGGAGTAGGCCATTCGGCCCTTCGAGCCTGCACCGCCATTCGATATGATCATGGCTGATCATCCAACTCAGTATCCCATCCCTGCCTTCTCTCCATACCCCCTGATCCCTTTAGCCACAAGGGCCACATCTAACTCCCTCTTAAATATAACCAATGAACTGGCCTCAACTACCTACTATCATACTCATACTCACTCTATTAGCCAAGTATGTTTTGCAACATACGAGGAATTTGATTTGCCGTACAGTCATACTAATAAAAAGCACAGAACACACAAAATACATTTTAACATAAACATCCACCACAGTGACTCCTCCACATTCCTCACTGTAACGGAAGGCGAAATAAAGTTCAATCTCTTCTCTTCTTTGTTCTCCCGCGGTCGGGGTCCTTGAGCCTTCCATCGACGGGATGATCGTGGCTCCCGTAGCTGGAGGCAGGCCCTATATTTCGGGGCGATCAAGCTCCTGCATCGGGGCGATGTCAGTTCCCCGCGCCGGGCGATCGGACCACCGGGTCGGGGCTTGTCGGCGAACTTCGTGCGGTTTTGGAGCTGCCGACTCGGTCTCTCCCCAGGCTTTGTGTCGCTCTTCATATATAATACTGTTAGAGCTGGGTTTAGTTAATACGTGTGTAAAATCATGAGAGGAATAGATCGGGTAGATGATGCACAGATCCCCTTGCCCAGAGTAGGTGAATCGAGGACCAGAGGTCATAGGTTTAAGGTGAAGGGGAAAAGATTTAATAGGGATCTGAGGGGTCACATGAATGTCATGAACTGGAAAAGCAGGTTATCTGAAATTGGATCTGAATTCAATATGGAGTCATAAAGTCGGATAGAAACAACAAACTGCAGATGCTGGTTGACAAATGAAGACACAAAGTGCTGGAGTAACTCAGTGAGTCAGGCAGCATCTGTGGAGAACATGGAGAGGGGATGTTTCGGGTGTGGTCCCTTCTTCAGACTGATTGCATTGATGGGGTGGGGTGGGGGGTGGAGAGAGCTGGAAGGGAGGAGGGGCAGGACAGAGCATACCATTTCCTCCACAGGATGCTGCCTGACCTGCAGAGTTCCTCCGGCACTTTGTGTCTTTGCTCCAGATTCCAGCATCTGCAACTCCTTGTGCCTCCATGTTGGCAATCTCTTTTAGACAGTTACTTTAGGCTTTAGAGGTACAGGGCAGAAACAGACCCTTTGGCCCATTGAGTTCGTGCTGGCCCGCGGGGTGATGGTTGGTCAACGCGGAGTCAATGGGCCAAAGGGTCTGTTTCCGCCCATGTACCTCTAAAGTAACAGTCCACACTAGCACCACACGCCCCACACAGGGCAATTTACAATTTTTGTAAACCAAAGCCAATTAACCTACAAACCTGCACGTCTTTGGAGTGTGGGAGGAAACCGGAGCACCCGGAGAAAACCCACGCAGGTCACGGGGAAAACGTACAAACTCCGTACAGACAGCACCCGTAGTCAGGATCAAACCCGGGTCTCTGGCGCTGTGAGGCAACAACTCTACCGCTGCACCACCCTGCCGCCCCTAGAGGGCTTGTCCCACGAGCATGCGACTCCATGCGGCAAGCGCGACCTAACCAGAAGCGGGGGCTGCGTGGAGGTCGAGTGAGTGAGATGAAGTTTGAGCGAAGTCCACGGGAAGTTCACGCGTGACGTACGGCGTTGAGGCGGCTGCGGGCCGGCGGGCCGTTGCCGCCCAAAATTTTTGAACACAGTCAGTTTTTCGGAGCCCCACGCGATGTCGGGACCAGCTCCGCACAACTCCATACGGCTCCGGCGATCGAAGTGGGACCGGCCCCGCGAGGCTGTACGGCTCAAGCGACCATGCAGTCGCTTAGGTCGTGGGACAGGCCTCCTCAAGAACACACCTTCCTTTTCAGAGTTGAGGAAGCATTTACTAATCATTTTCACCTTCATTTCGACATCTCCTTCCGTGCTCAGAAAACTGACATCCCAGAAGTCGTACAGGAAAAGAAATGTTTGCGAACTTGTTGGAGAATGTAAAGAATGTGATAATTTTTTCCCGGTGTGCCCTCTCAATTGATCTTGCTTCAGGAGTGAATAAGGCCTATCATTATTTATTTTTTTCCACCAAACGTTGTTTTTGTTCCACAATCTGTATCAAATCACACCCCCTCTTCTCAAATGGTGACGGTGAGGAATCTGACCTGCCAAACACAACTATACCATTACGTTTGTTTGCTTACTGGAAGTCCAAAAAAAATGTCTCCACATATTGGGCCAACATGGCTCTGGTTGGAACGGGAAGCAGTGAAAATGGCAAATTGTCCAAAGCGTCTGGTAAAGGATTTCGCTGAGACACTTCACACACACGCACGCACGCACATGGGATTACTGAAGCAATACATATCAAAAGGAAGCTAGTTCATCTGGTTCGTGTCAGACCTATCCCGACTCTCATTCCCCGTGTTGTTGTCGCATAGCTCGAAATCTTCCGTCCGGTGCGATCCCGATACCACGGGTGCTGTCTGTACGGAGTTTGTACGTTGTCCTCCTGTGACTTGCGTGGGTTTTCTCCGGGTGCTCCGGTTTCCTCCCACGTCACAAAGACGTGAAGGTGGCCTCATTAACTGGCCGCTGGTCAATGCCCCGAGAGTGTAGGTGAGTGAGTGGCAGAGTTTTAGGGAAGTCGAATGAATACGTTTATTGGCCAAGTATGTTCACATACAAGGAATTTGCCTTGGTGCTCCGCTCGCAAGTAGCAACACGACATACAGTAAACGACATACATGGGCGGTCGCGATGGCGCAGCGGTAGACTTGTTGCCTTTACAGCGAATGCAGCGCCGGAGACCCCGGGATTTTTTCGAGATCTTCGGTTTCCTCCCACACTCCAAAGACGTGCAGGTTTGTAGGTTAATTGGCTTTGGTAAATGTAAAAATTGTCCCCAGTGGGTGTAGGGTAGTGTTAATGTGCGGGGATCGCTGGTCGGCGCGGACCCGGTGGGCCGAAGGGCCTATTTCCGCGCTGTATCTCTAAACTAAACTAAAAAAAGGGAATAAGAAGAATATTTCTCAGATCTCACAGTGAAAAATTGATTACCACGTTTCCAAAATTGCAAGAATCTGATTGTCTGCACAGAATCAAGCACTTAAAAGTCGTAAACAACGTGTAAGACATAAACATGTTATATGACACTGGTAACAGGAATTATAGGATTATAACTAGATGAAAGGAAAGACAAGTCTTTCAAATATAATACAAATCAGTGAAAATAATTCTCACAGGCTTCCCGTAATATTAAGCTTAAATTGATTTAGTTTTCACATTTGGCAACTCAGTGAGTTGGAACTATGGATGAGAAGAATTGTTCCGTTTCATTTTTAGTTTTGTTTATCTTAGCTTAGCTTAGTTGAGTTGAGTTTAGTTGAGTTTAATATTGTCACGTGCACCAAGGTGCAGTGAAAAGCTTTTGTTGTGTGTGTTCTCCAGTCTAAACTATACACGATTACAGTTCAGGCTTCCACAGTGTGCAGATGATGCATAGAGGGTGCAACATTTAGTGCATGGTAATGTCCGATTAAAGATAGTTCAAAAATGGACAAAAAATGCTGAGGAACTCAGCGAGTGAGGCAGCATCTATGGAGAGAAGGAATAAGCGTAGTTTCGGCTCGAGACCCTGAGTTTCTCCAGCATTTTTTGTCTACCTTCGATTTTTCCAGCATCTGCAGTTAACATAGAAACATAGAAACATAGAAAATAAGTGCAGGAGGAGGCCATTCGGCCCTTCGAGCCAGCACCGCCATTCATTGCGATCATGGCTGATCGTCCCCAATCAATAACCCGTGCCTGCCTTCTCCCCATATCCCTTGATTCCACCAGCCCCCAGAGCTCTATCTAACTCTCTCTTAAATCCATCCAGTGACTTGGCCTCCACTGCTCTCTGTGGCAGGGAAGTCCACAAATTCACAACTCTCTGGGTGAAAATGTTTTTTCTCACCTCAGTCTTAAATGGCCTCCCCTTTATTCTAAGACTGTGGCCCCTGGTTCTGGACTCGCCCAACATTGGGAACATTTTTCCTGCTTCTAGCTTGTCCAGTCCTTTTATAATTGTATATGTTTCTATAAGAACCCCCCTCATCCTTCTAAATTCCAGTGAATACAAGCCTAGTCTTTTCAATCTTTCCTCATATGACACCCGCCATCCCAGGGATCAATCTCGTGAACCTACGCAGCACTGCCTCAATCACAAGGATGTTCTTCCTCAATTAGGAGACCAAAACTGTACGCAATACTCCAGATGTGGTCTCACCAGAGCCCTATACAACAGCAGAAGAACCTCTCTACTCCTATACTGAAATCCTCTTGTTATGAATGAAATCCTGTTGTTATGAAGTTCTTTCTTAAAGATCGTTCAAAGGTCTCCATTGAGGTCAGGACCGCACTCTAGCTGGTGAGAGGACAGCCCAGTTGCCGGGTGGCAGCTGGGGAGAAACTATCCCTGAATCTGGTTGCTAATTCGCTTGAAAGCTGACAGGTAGATAAGACCGTCACAGAGTAATTCAGCACAGGAACAGGCCCTTCGGCCCAACTGGTCCATGCTGACCAGTTTGCCCGACAAGCTAGCCACTTGCCTGCGTCTGGCCCACATCCATCCAAACCCTTCCTATCCATGGACCTGAATGAGCATGGTACCTGAACAGTCCCATGTACCCATGTCTGAAGACGTGTCCCTCCCCGAGACGTCAGCTGTCCATGTTCCCTCAGTCATGCTGCCTGTTTGCTGAGTTACTCCAGCACTTTGTGTCCATGTACCTGTCCAGTTCATACAAATGTGGTCATTGTAACTCCCTCCACCACTTCCACATACCCACCAACCTCCTTTTAAATCTTTTTCCTCTCACCTTAAACCCTATGCCCTATAATTTGAGACTCCACTATCCTGAGGAACAGGCAATGGCCGCTCACCAAATACGTACAGGTTTGTATATTAATTGACTTGGTAAATGCAAAAAAATGGCCCTAGTGTGTGTAGGACAGTGTTAATGTGCGGGGATCGCTGGTCGGCGCGGACCCGGTGGGTCGAAGAGCCTGTTTCCGCGCTGTATCTCTAAACTAAACTAAAATTGAACACCGTAGCTACGCCTCTCATGATTTTATGCGGTTCGATAAGGTCACCCCTCAGCACCCCTTCACTCATAACTTCATACAGTTAATTGGAGCAGAATCAGGCCATTTGGCCCATCGAGTCCATACTACCCCATTCAATCATGGCTGATCTATCTATCCCTCTCAACCCCATTCTCCTGCCTTCTCCCCGTAACCCATGACACCCTCCAGGGACTACAGTGACAGAAGCCCCAGCTGATCCATCCTCTCCTTGTAGCTCAAACCCTCTGGTGCCACGAACAGCGGCAAAATAACTCTGTGGCTCGGTAAGCAGCTGTGAACTTGGAGCAGCTTGGATTTAGTGGATGAATCATCTGCATGAATGCTAAAATCCATCCAAAGTGTACACTAATCTAACAGATATGAGCACGGCAGGGTATAGTTGGAACAAACTTGGCAAAGTAACGGTCTAACTAGACAAGAACTTGGAGTGAGTTCAAAGCGCAGATCATGGATTACAGACTCGGAAACTAAACCATCAAACGTGTCCTTTTATGGAAACCTGCCACTCAGAAGTCTCAAGTGGACTTTACTTCAGACTTTACACTTTAGAGATACAGTGTTGAAACAGGCATTTCGGCCCACCGAGTCCGCACCGACCAGCGATCGCTAGTTCTATCCGACACTCGTGGGTCTTTGGAGTGTGGGAGGAAACCGGAGCACCCGGAGAGAAAATCCACGCAGGTCACGGGGAGAGCATACAAATTCCATACAGGCAGCGCCCGTAGTCGGGATCGAACCCGGGTCTCCGACGCCGTAAGTCAGCAAATCTACCGCTGCGCCACCGTGCCGCTCCATTAGTTGCTTAATGCCCCTGTCCCACTTAGGAAACCTGAACGGAAATCTCTGGAGACTTTGTGACCCACCCAAGGTTTCCGTGCGGTTCCCGGAGGTTTTTGTCAGTCTCCCTACCTGCATCCACTGCCTGCAACCTCCGGCAACCACCTGCAACCTCCGGGAACCTCAAGGAAACCTTGGGTGGGGCGGCAAAGTCTCCAGAGGTTTCCGTTTAGGTTTCCTAAGTGGGACAGGAGGAGCCATCTTGGGGAACAGCTGCTAACCAGCAGCCGTACGTTTAATTCACTTTTTTTTGAAGTTTTGAGTAAGTCTTGTGCTTCGTCCGTTGGAGAAATTGACTTTTTAATGTGGGGGGTAGGGGGTAATTATACTTCTAGGTCCTTACCTGGTCGGTGAGGCAGCTTTTTCTCCGGGCTGCCCGTCGACCCGTACTCGTGGCTTACCAGCGGGCTTGGAGCGGCGTTTCCTGGCGGGGACCGCCCAGCACCTCGGCTTCGGTGGCGGCACAGCGCTGGAGCGCTATCGTGGAGCGGAGTGGGCGATGCCTTGCCTGGGTCGCCGCGCTGGATCGACGCGCTGGTGCTCCGGTGAGCTGTGACCGCCGAGTTCAACACCTCCGGGCTGCGGAGCGGGCGGCGCCGACTCTAACATCGGGAGCCTGGGAGCTCCAACCCGGCGCGGCCTTGTTGGCTTCGGAAGCCGCGGTCCCCAGCTAGGAAGCGGCCGTTCCAGGTGGCCCAGCCGCTGAGAGGACTCTCCCGACGCCGGGGCAACAACACCCGGCCAGAACGGCCAGGAACATCGGGCCTCCGTAGAGGCAATAGCGGAGGCCTCAATAGGCCTGACTTTGGGTGAACTGGGGATGGGGACTGGACATTGTGCCTTCCCCCACAGTGGTAACCACCGTGGGGGGATGATTTTTTCCTGTCTGTAAGTTAAATGTCAGTCTGTGTCCAAGATGGCTGTCGGAAGGGAGAGTGGACGCTGGCGCGCTTTAGCTGCCGCTGCTCTCTCTTTCACATTTTTTGTCTTTGGAGCGATTTCTGTCTTTAATTTGTGTATTGGTGATGTCCTTATTATTTATTTTACTCCGACTATATGTTTTTTCTCTTCTGTTAATTTCTGTAAGGTGTCCTTGAGATTTTGAAAGGCGCCCGAAAATAAAATTTATTATTATTAGGAAACATACAGTCTCTTTGTGATGTACCAAAAATAGGTGGCAGTCTGGTCAGCCCAAAGCGGTTCCTGAGATTGATGATGTGTTCAAGTTCAGGTTCAAGTTCAAGTTCGAGTTTATTGTCACTTAACCAACTGAGGTACAGTGAAATTTGAGTTGCCATACAGCCACACTAAGTGAGAAGCAACAATGCCATTTAACATTCCTCACTGTGATGGAAGGCAATAAAGTTCAGTCATCTTCCTCCTTTGTTCACCCGTGGTCGGGGCCTTGAACCCTCCGCAGTTCGCCGCTGCCGACGGTCCGATGTCCGAAGCCCTCGCGTCGGGATGATGGTGATGATGAAAGCGAATGGTATGTTAGCATTCATAGCAAAAGGATTTGAGTATAGGAGCAGGGAGGTTCTACTGCAGTTGTACAGGGCCTTGGTGAGACCACACCTGGAGTATTGCATGCAGTTCTGGTCTCCTAATCTGAGGAAAGACATTCTTGCCATAGAGGGAGTACAGAGAAGGTTCACCAGACTGATTCCTGGGATGTCGGGACTTTCATATAAAGAAAGACTGGATAGACTAGGCTTGTACTCACTAGAATTTAGGAAATTGAGGGGGGATCTTATAGAAACTTACAAAATCCTTAAGGGGTTGGACAGGCTAGATGCAGGAAGATTGTTCCCGATGTTGGGGAAGTCCAGGACAAGGGGTCACAGCTTAAGGATAAAGGGGAAATCCTTTAGGACCGAGATTAGAAAAAAAAATTTCACACAGAGAGTGGTGAATCTCTGGAACTCTCTGCCACAGAAGGTAGTTGAGGCCAGTTCATTGGCTATATTTAAGAGGGAGTTAGATGTGGCCCTTGTGGCTAAAGGGATCAGGGGGTATGGAGAGAAGGCAGGTACGGGATACTGAGTTGGATGATCAGCCATGATCATATTGAATGGCGGTGCAGGCTCGAAGGGCCGAATGGCCTACTCCTGCACCTAATTTCTATCTTTCTATGTTTCTATTTCTTTTGAAATAGACAGAAGTAAAAAGTGACGTCTCCCATGGGGCCACCGGTCGGCGAAGTCTGCCTGGGTCGGTGTGGCCTCGGTGCCGGTGGGGCCTTCTCGGCAGTGAAGCCTCAGCGAAGGTGGAGCCTCGTCGGCAGTGTAGCCTCGGTGGTGGCAGTAGGGCCATGGCAGCAGTGGAGCCTCGGTGGCAGTGGAGCCTCGGTGGCAGTAGGGCCTTAGCAGCAGTGGAGCCTCAGCGGTGGCGGTTAGGCCTTGCGGCCGACAGAGCCTCGCGGCGGCGGCAGAAATGTAGCTCTCGGGTCGGTGGGAGCCTCGCTGGGCGGACCACTGTCGGTGCTGTTTACGTGGCGACTTTTTGCAAGCAAAGAATTTCACTGTGCCTTGTCACACATGACAATAAAGATTTCCATTCCTATCCAATCTTTCTCAACAATACACTGGAGGTAATGCCATTAATATTGAACTGACCTTTCTATCCCAGGCTTGTGCAATTAACTCGTTTTTTAAATTTCCAATCTGTCATGACGGGGATTTGAATTCAAGTCATCAGATCGTTAGTCCATGCCTTTGAACTGCCCGTCTACTAATGTGACCGCAATACCGCCCTATGCTGTTTTCTCAAAGCCTGTAGTTTAATGTTTGACATTCTTTCCAGGTCAGTTTATCCCAGGATTGCTCACACAGCAGGTTCTTCAACATGTGGCGTGTTGATTGAGTCCACGACCATTGACCGATCGACCACATTTCAGTGATAAATCTTTGCACTAAATGGTGTACCTTTATCCTTTGTCTGTGCACCGCGGGCCGCCTGACTGTAATCGTGTATAGTTTTTTCTTTGACTGGATAAGGTGTAAGCAATTTAAGGTGTATAAGGGGTAAGCCATTTAGAACGGAGATGAGGAAAAACTTTTTCACCGGATCCATCAGAGACCCGGGTTCGATCCCGACTACGGGTGCTGTCTGTACGGAGTTTGCACGTTCCGCATGGGTTTCCTCCGGTTGCTCCGGTTTCCACCCGCTCTCCAAAGACGTGCAGGTTTGCAGGTTAATTGTCTTGGTAAAATTGTAAATTGTCCCCAATGTGTGTAGGATGGTGTTAATGTACGGGGATCATTGGTCGGGTGGGTCGAAGGGCCTGTTTCCGCGCTGTATCTCAGAACTAAACTATACAAAGATGTGGTCATAAAGGTCATAAGACATAGGAGCAGAATTAGGCCATTCAGCCCATCGAGTCTACTCTGCCGCGCCGGTTGGAGCTCCGACCCCAGCGAACTCGGTCCCACGCTCCGCGGCGCTCCAAATCCAGCGCCGCCCGCGGCCAGACGCCCACAGCCACAGCTCCGCGATATTGGGAGTCGGCGGCGGAGCTTACCGCACGGCGACCAGGTAAGGCATGGCCTGCTCCGTGATGGTGTCCCAGCGCTGCGCCACCGCCGAAGCTGTAGTCCCGGCCGGTCCCGACAGGAAATGCCGCTCTATTCTCGATGGTAGGCCGCGAGGACGGGGCGAAGAAGCAGCTCGGAGGGATGCTGCCTCTCCTCCGACCAGGTAGGGGACTAAGAAATAAAGTTTCCCCCCCCCCCACCCACCACATAAAAGACCTCCAAATAACATTTAATGACATTTTATGACAGGACTTAAAATAAAAAAAAGGTGAAGGGCCTGTCCCACTTTCCCAAGTTATTCACGAATTCTCCCGAGTTTTCCCCTTGATTCAAACTCGCAGAATGTTCGCAACGAGTTCGTAGGAGGCCATAGGCGTTCGTGGATATATCGTAGCGGCTCGTTATGCCAGCCGTAGCATCGGGTAAGTCGGGACGTTTTTTCCAGCCCGATAGAAAAATGTCCACGAGTAAACAAATGGTCGGGATGAAAGAAATTGCAACTTTTTACTCGTAAGGAGGGCATCGAAATAGTCGTGGGAATTCGTGGACATACTCGTAGGAGTTCATGAACATAGTCGTGGACGATCGTAGGAGTTTGTAGGTTACCACAATCTTGATCTTTTTTAGGTCCTTTAAACTCGGCAGAGGTTTTGAATTAAGTCGTGAAAGTGGGACAGGCCCTGAACTGATCAAGAACATGTTTAAGATTAGGGTACTGTCCAATTCAATTCTACCTCATTACGGACATTGGACTTTGTCTCTGGAGTTGGTGCAGCACAATGCTGAGAACTATATTCCGCATTATGTTTTGTTTTTCCACTTCTCTACCTTTGGTACTTGAGCTTGGCCTTGATTGTACTCATCGGTTGTACCATTCGGTTTGATTGGATAGTACACAAATCAAAGCTTTTCCCAATACCTGTGACAATAATAAGCCTAAACCTAAAGCTAGAGCTAAGCTTCAGGCTTTAGACTTTAAGTTCATAAGTTATAGGAGCACAATTAGGCCATTCGACCCATCAATTCTACTCTGCCATTCAATCATGGCTGATCTATCTCTCCCTCTCAATCCCATTCTCCTGCATTCTCCCCGTAACCCCTGACACCCGTACTAATCAAGAATCTATCTATCTCTGCCGTAAAAACATCCACTGACTTGGCCTCCACAGCCGTCTTTGGCAATGAATTCCACAGATTCACCACCCTCTGACATAATAAATTCCTCCCCATCTCCTTTCTAAAGGTACGTCCATTTATTCTGAGGCTATGGCCCTCTGGTCCTAAACTCTCCCGCTAGTGGAAACATCCTTTCTATATCCACTCTATCCAGGCCTTTCACTATTGGGTGAAGATTTAGAGATACGCTCTAAAGTTTAAAGTCTGAAGTCTAAACCTATCAACTCCTCTTTGAAACTACCCAATAACTTGGCCTCCACCGCCATCTGTGGCAATGAATTCCACAAATTCGGCATGACCTCATTCATCTTTCTGTTTATACTGTGCGTAAAGTGGCTGCTATGTTACACTGGCGAAGAGATTAATTGACCACAAGGTTCTCTGGCATGGTGTGATATGGAATACATAATAAAGGTGTCTTTCATCATCTCTCCTTGACCGACATTACGAGTGCCTTGGACTCTGTCGTCTTGGCAATAAATCCCCCTAGGCATTGAATTCCCCAAATACTAGCAGCTTAGTTGTAGATCAGCCACTTCCCCCGACAGGAAGTCAGCGCAGATACTAAAAGACACCTACAGTTTGTTTACGGCTAAATCCTAGCAACAACGCTGACTGCAGTTTGCCCAGAGTTTGGCACAACTCTGCCAAGTCCTCCTCCCCCCCCCCACCACCAGGGTTCGATCCCGACCACGGGTGCTGTCTGTACGGAGTTTGCACGTTCTCCCCGTGACCTGCGTGGGTTGTCCCCGGGGTCTCCAGTTTCCTCCCACACCCCAAAGACGTACAGGTTGTAGGCTAATTGGCTCGGTATCTGTGTAAATGGTCCCTAGTGTGTGTGCAGGATAGCGCCAGTGTACGGAGATCGCTGGTCGGTGCGGAGTCGGCGGGCTGGAGGGCCTGTTTCCACGCCGTAAACTAAACTAAACCTGGTACAAAGGCATGTTGACATTGGAGCACAGAAACGCGTTCCAATTTTAAATATCAGCCTGGGAATTAATATACGAAGGATGGGAAAGGAACAGTGCGACTTGTACCTCCAAGATTAGACATCGCTGCAGATTCATAGTCATAGAGTCATACAATGTGGAAACAGGCCCTTCGGCCCAACTTGCCCATGCCGACCAATATACCCATCTACACTAGTCCCACCTGCCAGCGCTTGGCCCATATCCCTCTAAACCTGTCCTATCCATGTACCTGTCCAGATATTTCTGAAACGTTGCGATAGTCCCAGCCCCAACTACTCTGTCAGCAAATTCCTTACACCCACCACCCTTTGTGTAAAAAAGTTGTCCCTCGTGTTCCTATTAAATGTCCCCCCCCCCCCCCCCTCCATAAACCTCTGTCTGTTGATTGCCCTTTGCCTCTGGGTCAAAGACTCTTGTGCGTTTACCCGATCTATTCTGCTCATGACTTGGATACCTGGAGACATTTAAAAAATGGGCACTTCAGGTGTGAAGAGTCGTTCAATAAGATCAGAGGCGCTCTGATGTTAGCCTAAACGGGCAGAGCCCCTGCCTCGCAGCTTCAGGGACCTGGGTTCAATCCTGACCTCGGGTGCTGCCTGTGTGGAGTTTGCATGTTCTCCCTGCAACCACTCGCCCTTCCTCCCGCTGCTCCGGTTTCCCCCCCTATTCCAAGGGGTCTGCCCCTTCAGTCCTTCGGGTCCACGCAGACCAACGGCCACCCCGCACACTAGCACCATCCCGCACACTAGGGTACAATGTACAATTCTGCCAATTGACCTCCTGAGTGAGGCCGAGGAGACTTCAGATGTGAGAGTTTAGAGATACAGTGCAGAAACAGGCCCTTCGGCCCACTGTGTCCACATTGACCAGCAACTACCCCCACACACAGGCACTATCCTACACATTAGAGACAATCTACAATTTTTAAATCTAAAGTCAAATCACGTCGCAGTGGCCTCTGCAGTCCGCTTGTCTTTTAGTTATTTTTTGTCCCGTTTTAATGTAGTTTTTATTATTTTTTTGATGGGGTATGTGTGTGTGTGTGTGTGTGTGTGTGTGTGTGTGTGTGTGTGTGTGTGTGTGTGTGTGTGTGTGTGTGTGTGTGTGTGTGTGTGTGTGTGTGTGGGGGGGGGGGGGGGGCGGGGGGTGGGGGGGGAAACTTTTAAAATCTTTCCCCTGCACGGAGAACCCGACCTTTTCCCTGTCAGGTCTCCGTTGTCGTTGGGGCTGCAACGTGGAGCGGCCTCCAGCAGGAACGTCCTGGTGCTCCAGTCACGGAGCTGCGGAGCTACTCACCATCGCGGAGCTGGCCGAGTCCGGAGCGGGTGGAGCTGTGGTGACGCTCGGCTGTGACCCAACCCCCGGAGTTTCGGAGGCTCCAACCACAGGTCTGGCAGATGGCAGATGGCAGATGGCAGATGGCAGGATGACAGATGGCACAATGGGCTAAGTGTTCGGCTGGCAACCGGAAGGTAGCCGGTTCGAATCCCGCTTGGAGTGCATACTGTCGTTGTGTCCTTGGGCAAGACACTTCACCCACCTTTGCCTGTGTGTGAATGTGTGTGAGTGATTGGTGGTGGTCGGAGGGGCCGTAGGCGCAGATTAGCAGCCACGCTTCCGTCAGTGGCCGCGGGACAATTGCCATCGCCCGCCGGGGGCTTTGACTCTGACATCGGGAGGGGAATGGGGAGTGCAGGGGAGAGATAAGTTTTTTTGCCTTCCATCACAGCGAGGAGGAGATGCGCTGTGATGGATGTCTGTGTAAATTGTGTTGTGTCTTGGGTCTTTTTTTTCATGTGTGTATGACTGCAGAAACAACATTTCATTTGAGCCTCTATGAGGTTCAAGTGACAAATAAATTGTATTGTGTACCGCAATAACCTACCTGAACTCCCGGTGGCTCAGCACTTCAACTCCCCCTCCCATTCCCAATCCGACCTCTCTGTCCTGGGTCTCCTCCATTGCCAGAGTGAGCAACAGCGGAAATTGGAGGAACAGCACCTCATATTCCGTCTGGGGACCTTGCGTCCGGATGGCATTAACATTGAATTCTCCCAATTTTGCTAGCCCTTGCTGTCTCCTTCCCTTCCTTAACCCTCTAGCTGTCTCCTCCCACCCTCCCATCCGCCCGCCCTCGGGCTCCTCCTCCTCCTCCCCTTTTCCTTCCTTCTCCCCCCCCCCCCACCCCCCATCAATCTGAAGAAGGGTTTCGGCCCGAAACGTCGCCTATTTCCTTCGCTGAAGATAGATGCTGCTGCACCCGCTGAGTTTCCCCAGTAATTTTGTGTACCTTCGATATTCCAGCATCTGCAGTTCCTTTTTGAACACCATGTATTGTGTATTGTGTGTGTTGTGTGTTGTGTAAATACACCCTGGGGCCAGTCCCCAGCTCTACATATCTTCCTTCTTCAGGTGAGAAGGAAGTTGTTTGGTTTTTATAGAAAGCTGACTCTAATTGGGCCTTCAGGCATTCCCTAATTTTCAAGCAATGAGCTCATGTTAAAACAATCGTTGACAGGTTATAGAGGAAACAATTAATACATCTCCACGTGTCCCTTAGTTGAACTATTTGACATAATGTCATTTATAAAGTCACGGAGAGTAACAGCATGGAAACAGGCCCTTCGGCCCACTAAGTCTGTACTGACCATCAGCCACACAGTTTTTATTCTCCTCACTTTCTCATCATCTCCCACCTAAATTCCGCTAGGGGCAGCGCGGTGGCGCAGCGGTAGAGTTGCTGCCTTACGGCGCTTGCAGCGCCAGAGACCCGGGTTCGATCCCGACTACGGGTGCTGTCTGTACGGAGTTTGTACGTTTTCCCCGTGACTGCGTGGGATTTCTCCGAGATCTTTGTTTGTGTGTAGGATAGTGTTAGTGTGCGGGGATCGCTGGTCGGCGCGGGCTCGGTGCGCCGACAGGGCTTGTTTCCGTGCTGTATCTCTAAACTAAACTAAACTAAAACCAGCCAACATAATCGACCCACCCCAGTCATTCCTTCTTCTCCCTGCCCCCTCTGGCAGAAGGTACAGAAGCCTCAAAGCGCACACCACCAAATTCGGATAGTTATTCTGTTATTAGACTTCTGAACGGCCCTTCCATAAGCCAAAGGTACTGCCCGATTCACCTCTATCTAGGGTTGCCAACTGTCCCGTATTAGCCGGGATATCCTGTATATTGGGCTAAATTGGTTTGTCGCCCTTGTCCTGTATTTGACCGCTACTACTCGGGTCGAGGGGACTGTCGGGTGGGAGCGCCGCGTCCGGCCCCGCCTCACCCGTCCCGACGTAGTGCAGCCCATGGAGTGCAGCAGCAGCAGCAGCAGCAGCGCCTCGCCCGTGGCCCCGTCGGTCGGCAGCCCGGCCAGCTGTCCGACCTTCGGACCTTCGCTTACCGCCGACACCACCACCACCCCTCCTTCTCATGGCCGATCGTCGGTTCACGAAAATGGACGCCGGATTTTGCGCGCGACGTCGCGCGGCCCGGGCCAAAACTCCTCAGCTGGCCCGCCGGCTGGGCTTTGTGTGCAGTCCAGCACCCCGGGCCAACTCATCGTTCACCCAGACACGGCCAAGTCGGTCAACGAATTGCCGTCGGGAATTTGTCCCTTATTTTGACCTTTTGTCCCTTATTTGGGAGTGAGAACGTTGGCAACTCTACCACCTATCCCATTGTGGACATTGGACTTGGTCAATGGAACTGATACTCTACAATGCTGAGAACTATATTCTAAACTTTGTATCTTCCCCTTTGCTCTACATATTGTATGAGTTTCACTTGATTGTATTTATGCATGGCGTATCTCGTCTGTTTGGGTGGCAATAATGAACCGAAACCAAAAGTTAATCTCCTCCCATCACCCTGTTTGCACACTGTAAGACTATCAAACCAAACCTATTTCCAAAAATAGACACAAATTGCTTGAGTAACTCAGCAGGTCCGGCAGCATCTGTGGGTAGAAGGAATGGGTGACGTTTCAGGGCCAAGACACTTCCTCAGACTGAGAGCCAGGGGAGAGGGAGACATGGAGATATGGAAGGGTGAGGTGTGAAAACGAGGGGAAAATCAAAAGGGACGAAGCTCAAGGAAACTGTAGAATAGACCATGGTTCGCGAGGGGTAGGTGACAACAAGGCGTACAAAGATAAAATGTAATCAGGAGGACAGTCAAAATAGTCGGAGAACTAGGATGCAGAGAGAGGGAAAGCAAGGACTACTATTTCCAGCATCTTTGCAAACCTCACCCCCTACTGATTCATCACCCTCTCCCACCCTACTCTGTATTGAAATCAAACAACCCTTTAAAACATTTTGTTTCTAATACTTACAAGAGGCAAGCACAATTAGATGGGAGATGTTGCTTCATTGGGAGTTTTTGGCAACTCTCTCTCGTAATGAATCCTTGCAGGGGTGGTCAAACAATCAATCCTCGGCCATCGTTTCGTTGAACACCTCTGCTCAGTCCGCCTAAACCAACCTGATCTCCCAGTTGCCAAACACTTTCACTCCCTCTCCCATTCCCACGCTGACCTCTCTGTCCTGGGCCTCCTCTACTGTCAGAGTGAGGCCCAGCGCAAATTGGAGGAACAGCACCTCATATTTTGCTTGGGCAGCTTACATCCCAGTGGTATGAACATTGACTTCTCTAATTTCAAGAAGCCCTTGAACTATTCTACATTTACCTTGAACCTCATCCCCTTTGTCCCACTTTCACACCTTACATAGAAACATAGAAAATAGGTGCAAGAGTAGGCCATTCGGCCCTTCAAACCTGCACCGCCATTCAATATGATCATGGCTGATCATCCAACTCAGTATCCTGTACCTGCCTTCTCTCCATACCCCCTGATCCCTTTAGCCACAAGGGCCACATCTAACTCCCTCTTAAATATAGCCAATGAACTGGCCTCAACTACCTTCTGTGGCAGAGAGTTCCAGAGATTCACCACTCTCTGTGTGAAAAATGTTTTTCTCATCACGGTCCTAAAGGATTTCCCTTTTATCCTTAAACTGTGACCCCTTGTCCTGGACTTCCCCAACATCGGGAACAATCTTCCTGCATCTAGCCTGTCCAACCCCTTAAGAAATTTGCAAGTCAATCTTCTAAATTCTAGCGAGTACAAGCCGAGTCTATCCAGTCTTTCTTCATATGAAAGTCCTGACATCCCAGGAATCAGTCTGGTGAACCTTCTCTTCCTTATCCACCCTTGGAGGTTCACCCCTGGTGAAGCTTACATTTCCTTATCTCTGTATCTCCCTCTTCCCGGACATCAGACTGAAGAAGGGTCTTGACCCGAAATGTCGCCCAGTCCTTCTCTCCAGAGATGCTGCCTGTCCCGCTGAGTTACTCCAGCATTTTGTGTCTGCAGCTCCTTCCTAAACAATCAAGCCTTCATGCCCGGAAGACAACGTTTACTGAAACTAAATCCCTTCCAATACAGTGGAATCAAATTAAATCTTTGCGTTGGATGCATTTTTTATTAAATTTGATTCTGTAAATTGTTAATCTGTTATTTGCTACACATAGTAACAGCCATACAAAAAAATTATGAGAGTGTGCGAGTTTACAAGGAAGTGCAGAAGGCTTTTGGCACGCCGGCCTTCATCAGTCAGGCAACTGAACCATCTTACCACAACCAGAGAGCAGTGCTGAACTACCATCTACCACAATGGTGACCCTCGGACTATCCTTGATCGGACTTTGCTGGCTTTACCTTGCACTAAACGTTATTCCCTTATAGACAATAGACCAATAGACAATAGCTGCAGGAGTAGGCCATTCGGCTCTTCGAGCCAGCTGCGCCATTCAATGTGATCATGGCTGATCATCCCCAATCAGTACCCCGTTCCTGCCTTCTCCCCATATCCCCTGACTCCGCTATCTTTAAGAGCCCTATCTAGCTCTCTCTTGAAAGCATCCAGAGAACCAGCCTCCACCGCCCTCTGAGGCAGAGAATTCCACAGACTCACAACTCTCTGTGTGAAAAAATGTTTCCTCATCTCCGTTCCAAATGGCTTACCCCTTATTCTTAAACTGTGGCCCCTGGTTCTGGACTCCCCCAACATCGGGAACACATTTCCTTCCTCTAGCATGTCCAAACTCTTAATAATCTTAAATGTTTCAATAAGATACCCTCTCATTCTTCTAAATTCAAGAGAATACAAGTCCATTGCTCACATTGGTGACCCACACTTAGAGTATTGGAGTCTGAAGAGCCTGCTTTTGTGCTGTACAACTCTATGATTCAACGCTGGATGCTCAATCCCATGAAATGAATACCAGGAGGCTATGGCAGTACCTGAATACCAACATGGGCCACAAACCATATTCAGGGCCTGTTTCTATGCTCTATAACTATAGGGCCTGTCCCACTGACGCGACCTTTCAGCGACTGTCTTCGACTTTCAAGCTCGAGGGCACTCGCCTGAAAAACCTCGAGCTGGATTGACCATCAGCGTTGAAACTGCAAGCGAGCTGGATCGACCGACCGCACACACACACCCACACACACACACACACACACACACACACACACACACACACACACACACACACACACACACACACACACACACACAAACACACACACACAAACACACACACACACACACACACACACACACACACACACACACACACACACACACACACACACACACACACACACACACACACACACACACACACACACACAAACACATCGCAAAGGCAGGGGCCAGGGAAAGCGTGGGAGCGCTGTCTGAAATTCACACCCGCAATGTAGGTATGTTGCAAAACTTACCTTTAGCGGCGCTGCAGTTCTGTCGCTGCCCATGTGCGCCTTTGAGAGGGGGGCGGGTATAAAACGCGATTTTCTCTAGGGTATTGAAATCGAGGTTGTTCAGCCTACTTAATTGCTGATGAAAAATCGCTGCGACGTTCGTTCGCTGAATGTATTTTTAAACTAAATCGGGTTATTTAATTGTTATAGTAGTTTAAAAATCACCCTCTAAAGCCGCGAACCCCGACAACGGGACGGATCTTATGCAGGGGACAAGGCAAGGTAGGTTGATTATATTTACATTAAAAAATGCTTCTTAAGATCCCTTTATACAAAATTTTATGTTGCGAGTAGCTGACTTGGGGGCCCATTCAATCCCGCAGTATCTTTCATGCCGACATGGGCTTCAAATCCACCGCAATGGCAACGTTCCAAACCATCGGGTTGCAGAAAAACCCACTCGCAAGCTGATTTAAATGGCCATTAATTTACAGCAATTGAACACTAAATTCCTTCCATTTGGCCTATAAATTAATGTCAATGAGATTTAAAAATCATGTTTTATTGTGAATTCATGTGTGAATGTTCTTTGGACACTTAGGCTATTTAAAAATGTTAATCTTTCCTTAAGAAATGGATAGATGTTTAGATCTAGTAATTGAATTTTGTAATTAGCTACAATTTGGTAACTAACTAATTATATGCTTTAATTTCAGGTCATCCAAGTAAGACTGTTTCATATTTGTTTCAGAATGCTTCAATCTATAATAACTGAAAATTTAATTCAGTTCTCTTAATTTTTAAGAAAGTTATGGGCTTTTGACTGTCCTCGATCACAGCTTTTGAGTTAAGTCAATGGAAAAGCAATAGGGAACAAGATGCTAATTTCAGAGTATGGAAATGGCCATAACTTTTTTAATACTGAAGATATGAAAGTGAATTAGGTGTCAAAGTAAACATCCTTTTATGCTTTATCTGATGGGATAAATTGCAGACTTGATTTTTTAAATCTCAAAATGTTGTAACATTGCTACGCAATGAAGAGGAAGGTAAAAGACGGCTGCACAGTAATGGTAAGTCCTTTAGAGAGTGCGGAGGGGGTGGGGGGGGGTGGGGAGAGAGGGGGAGAGATGGGTGAGAAGGGGAGAGAAGGGGAGAGAAAGGGGGGAGAAGGAGTGGAGACACTTTTAAGAAGCAAGACAACTTATAATAAAGTTTAGCTGGCATTTAACCTACCGGTCGGTTTTCCTTGGTCCTGAAAACTCCAACGAGCCAATCAAAATGCCTGGTCAGCGATGTAGATTGCCTACGGCTGCCCTCGACTGCCTGTAACTACATAGCGACCCCACTCCACTGCACTACGAGTTCAAAAGAAAAATGCGACCAATTTTTACTCGTGGAAATTTTTTCAACATGCTGAAAGGTTTTCCTCGATCAAACTGAGGCCGCGAGTATGCAGGAACTTCCCTCGAGCATGAAGGGGAGTTCCAGGGACCTCCTAGGACCACGTGTCGACCATGCCATGAGTTTGAGTCGAGGACAAACTCTTCTAAACTCGCAGATTAGGTCGCCGCAGTGGGACAGGCCCTTTAATCTCTATGGCTCTAACCAGATGAAAAAAACAACAGATTAGATTAAATTAAATTATGGGAGTGGCTGCGCTGCCTTGCAGCTGCGGCTCGCCTGCAGTCCGTTTGTCTTTTCTGTTTTTTGTTTTCTTTTGTCCTGTTTTTGCGGTTTGTTTCGGTTTGTTTGGCTGTGTGTGGGGGGTGGGTGTGGTGTGTTTTTTGGCTCTTCCTTCGGGGGGGATGCGACTTTTCCTGCCGTATCCCCGTCTCCGTGTCCGTCTGCGCTGAGGCCTATCGCGGAGATGGCGGCCTCCAACTGCGACCGACCTCGAGGCTGTGGAGGCTGTGGAGGCAGAGCCAGGACTTACCAACGCGTGCCTGGCCGACTTCGGGGCTGTGGTTGCGGTGCGGCACAACTTCCGACCCGACTTTGGAGCCTCGGAGGCTCGGCCGCGGGCCAGTGGACGACATCATCGGGAGCTCGAGTTCTGTTTTCCGGAGCTCCCGCAACTACAGCTGCGTCCGCTGGACTGGAGGACGGCAGCTTCGGCAGCTTCGACCGCCCCGGGCCGCGGAGTTTGAACCGGCCCGTTTGCGGAGCTCGGATTCAGCCGCGGGACTTACCTACTGTCACCCGGCGGGGTCATGACATCGGAGGCTTGGATTGCCTCAGCGCAGAGGGAGAACAAGGAGGGAAGAGACAATGACTTTGGGACTTTAAACTGTGTTGAGTGTTTGTTATTTATTCTATGTTATGACTGCAGGCTATATGCATCCCATACCTTGTGTGGGACTAAAGATGGAAATTAGCTACTGGCTACAATCTTGCGTATTACATGCAAATGTTTATTAATATGCACTGTCCCTAATAAAATCAATTCAAATTCAATTCAAATAATGGAGCTTAGTTTATTTAGAGATACAGCACGGAAACAGGCCCTTCAGCCAACCGAGCCCGCGCCGACCAGCGACCCCCGCACATTAACACTACCCTACACACACTAGGGACAAGTTTACATTTATACCAAGCTAATTAAGCTACAAACCAGTAAGTCTTTGGAGTGTGGGAGAAAACAGGAGATCTCGGAGAAAACCCACGCAGGTCACGGGGAGAAGGTACAAACACCGTACAGACTGCACCTGTATTCAGGATCGAACCGGGGTCTCTGACGCTGCAAAGCAGCAGCTCCACCGCTGCGCCACCGTGCTGCATCGCCGCTGGAGATGCAGGGAATCACTAAACGCTCCCAACACCCGATTCCATATAATCTAACTTTAATGGAATCATTTGTGGCATCTTTTCGAAGGTGTTATTGCAAGTCCAAATATCTCACATCTATCGGTTCTTCAAGCTGAAGAAGGGTCCCGACCCGAAACTTCGCCCATCCATGTGCTCCAAGGATGCTGCCTGACCCGCTGAGTTACTCCAGCACTTTGTGTTCAACACCTGTACAGGAAACATAGACACATAGAAAATAGGCACAGGAGTAGGCCATTCAGCCCATCGAGCCTGCACCGCCATTCAATATGATCATGGCTGATCATCCAACTCAGTATCCTGTACCTGCCTTCTCTCCTTACCCCCTGATCCCCCTTTTCACACAGAGAGTGGTGAATCCCTGGAATTCTCTGCCACAGAAGGTAGTTGAGGCCAGGTCATTGGCTATATTTAAGAGGGAGTTAGATGTGGCCCTTGTGGCTAAAGGTATCAGGGGGTATGGAGAGAAGGCAGGTACAGGATACTGAGTTGGATGATCAGCCATGATCATATTGAATGGCAGTGCAGGCTCGAAGGGCCGAATGGCCTACTCCTGCACCTATTTTCTATGTTTCTATGTTTCTATGATCCCTTTAGCCACAAGGGCCACATCTAACTCCCTCTTAAATATAGCCAATGAACTGGCCTCAACTACCTTCTGTGGCAGAGAATTCCATAGATTCACCACTCTCTGTGTAAAAAATGTTTTTCTCATCTCGCTCCTAAAAGATTTCCCCCTTATCCTTAAACTGTGACCCCTAGTTCTGGACTTCCCCAACATCGGGAACAATCTTCCTGCATCTAGCCTGTCCTTCAGAATTTTGTACGTTTTGTAAGTCAAGTCGTGTAAAAATCAACTGATAGGTTGAGCAGAGGGGCAGAATGGCTCGCTCCTGTTTCTAGTCTGCATGTTCTGAAGGCGCAACCATGCGTGATATGGAGGGGAATCAGCAAGTTCCACATAAATGATGATTAAGTTAAGTAAACAGGTTAAGTAAATAAGTTAAGTTAAACAGAGTGAGGCCAAATGCAAATGTGAGGAACAGCACCTCATATTTTGCTTGAGCAGTTTACACCCTGCGGTTTCTCTAACTTCAAGTAACCCTTGTATCTCCTCTCTCTGTCCCTCCCCAACCCAAGTCATTGTACTAGTATCATAGTCGGCTTGTTGAGTCTCATTGTCTATAACTCGATTTCACCTAGCACACAGCTAACAAATGGCCTGTTTCCTTTATCATTGTTCCTTTTTTGCCTATCTTTCATCCTTTAGATCTGTACCTCTCTACATCACCGTCTATATCTTTCGTTTCCCTCTCCCCCGACTCTCAGTCCGGAGAAGGGGTCTCGGCCCGAAGCGTCACCTATTCCTTTTCTCCAGAGATGCTGCCTGACCCGCTGGGTTACTCCAGCTTTTGGCATCTGTAAAACAATACTTGAAGCCCGATTCTTCAGTCAGCAGTTGTTTTTCAAGCAGTGAAGAGCGTTAGTTGTTCTCCTTCGGGCAAACGTTGTCATCCACCTCATTCTTGTTGCTCACAATTAGTTTCACTGCAAACATCCCGCTGACGTTAGGAACAGGAATGCTTGTCAGTTCTCATTCCTGCAGAGAGTATGTTTTGTCACAGTGACTATTGTGCAGAACCAGTTTGGTTCGAAACTTTGCCAAACCGTCTCAGCAGCACGGTGGCACAGCAGTAGACTTACCGCCTCACAGCGCCAGAGACCCGGGCTCGATCCTGACTACAGGTGCTGTCTGTACGGAGTTTGTACGTTCTCCCCGTGACCTGCGTGGGTTTTCTCCCAGATCTTCCGTTTCCAAAGACATACAAGTTTGTAGGTTAATTAGAAACATAGAAAATAGTTGCAGGGGGAGGCCATTCGGCCCTTCGAGCCAGCACCGCCATTCAATGTGATCATGGCTGATCATCCCCTATCAATAACCCGTGCCTGCCTTCTCCCCATATCCCTTGACTCCACTAGCCCCTAGAGCTCTATCTAACTCTCTCTTAAATCCATCCGGTGACTTGGCCTCCACTGCCCTCTGTGGCAGGGAATTCTATAAATTCACAACTCTCAGGGTGAAAAAGTTTTTTCTCACCTCAATCTTAAATGACCTCCCCTTTGTTCTAAGACTGTGGCCCCTGGTTCTGGACTCGCCCAACATCGGGAACATTTTTCCTGCATCTAGCTTGGTATAAATGTAAAATAATTGGCCCTAGTGCGCGTAGGATAGTGTTGGTGTGCGGGGATCGCTGGTCGGTGCGGACTCGGTGGGCCGAAGGGCTTGTTTCCGCACTGTGTCTCCAAACTAAACGGAACTAATCGGTGCGGATCCAGCTGTGGTACAAATTCTGTCCTTTGAAGACAAATTGAATGTGGTTGGGATCCAGGGAATGGGAATGGAGAGATTGCAGAGATATGGATAGACACAAAAAGCTGGAGTAACTCAGCGGGTCAGGCAGCATCTGTGGAGAGAAGGAATAGGTGACGTTTCTGGGTCGAGACCCTTCTTCAGACTGAGGGAGGTCCCAGAGACTAGGTCTGGTTTTCATAAAGTGCAGGAAGTCAAGATGATAGAGTGATACAGCAGCTGGGAAAAATGTTCAGAGTGTCTACACTATCTATGCCTCTCATAATGTTATCTGTTTGTATCAGGTCTCCCCTCAACAAAGAGTTAAGCCCCTGTCCCACTGTCCCACTTTACTCACAAACTCTCACGAGTTTTCCCCTTGATTCGAACTCAGAGAATTACAGTAATAGCCAGCCTTAGGTACTCGGGGCTATTATTTAAACTCGTGGACATTTTTCAACATGTTGAAAAAAAACGTCCCGACTTACCTGATGCCCCGAGTTCCTACAGCTGGCATTACGAGCCGCTACGAAACATCTACGCACTCCTGCGAGCTCGCTACCGACATTCCCCGACATTCCCCGAGTTCGAATCAAGGGGAAAACTGGGGAGAGTTCGTGAGAGACTCGGGAAGGTGGGACAGGGCCTTTAGAGAGTCATCCAAGAGGGAAACAGGCCCTTCGGCCCAACGCGTCCAAGCCGACCGATCGCCCCAACTGAACTAGTCCCAGTTGTCCACGTTTCGCCACATTTGTCCACAAGCCTTTCCTATCAATGTATTCCGCCCTGGTGTCATGTAAGTGTTGTCATAGTATTTTGTTTTGTTTATTGTCGCCTGTACCAAGGTACAGTGTAAAGATTTCTTGTTGCGTGCTAACCAGTCAGCAGAGAGACAAGACATAGTTACAACCAAACCATCCACAGTGTACAGATACAGGATAAAGGGAATAACATTTAGTGCAAGATAAACTTTCCACCTCAACTATGTCCTCTGGCAGCTCGTTCCCTGCACCCTCGGAGTGAACGAAATTGCCCCTCAGATTCCTGTGAAATCTTTCCTCTCTGACCTTAAAGCTGTAGTCCTCTGGTTTTTGGTTCGATCTTGTACCCTCCTTGGGTAAAAGACCCCGTGCATTCACCCTGATTGAAAATTCTGATTGAGTTGTATAAAATTATGAGAGGTATTCTGTAAAGGTGCCCATTGGGAAAGGTGTAGCATGGTGGGCCGAATGGCCTGTTTCGGTGACTCCATGACTATCACCCTGGAGAGGAAAAGACTACAAAAAGTAGTAAACACTGCCCAGTCCATCATCGGCTCTGACCTTCCTTCCATCGAGGGGATCTATCGCAGTCGCTGCCTCAAAAAGGCTGGCAGTATCATCAAGGACCCACACCATCCTGGCCACACACTCATCACCCTGCTACCTTCAGGTAGAAGGTACAGGAGCCTGAAGACTGCAACAACCAGGTTCAGGAATAGCTACTTCCCCACAGCCATCAGGCTATTAAACTTGGCTCGGACAAGACTCTGAACATTAATAGCCCATTATCTGTTATTTGCACTGTATCAGTTTATTTATTCATGTGTGTATATATTTATATAATGGTATATGGACACAATGATCTGTTTTGTAGTCAATGACTACTATGTTCTGTTGTGCTGAAGCAAAGCAAGAATTTCATTGTCCTATCAGGGACACATGACAATAAACTCACTTGAACTTGAACTTGAACTTGCTCGAGTCTGCTCAGCTGTCAGTTAATGCTACAAACCATAAGGTCATAAGTGATAGGAAGTGGAATTAGGCCATTTGGCCCATCTGGTCCACTCTGCCATTCAATCATGGCTGATCTATCTTTCCCTCTCAACCCCATTCTCCTGCCTTCTCCACGTAACCCCCTGACACCCGTATTAATGACGAATCTATCAATCTCACACCCGTACTAATCAAGATGCTATCAATCTCAAATATATCAAAGAGGGGTGGATTGTAGGCTAATTGGCCCTTTGTGAATGGCCTCTGGAGTGTAGGGAGTGGATGAGAAAATGGGCTAACATAGAACTAGCGTGAACGGGTGATCGCTGGTTGGCGCGGACCCGGTGGGCCGAAGGGCCTGTTTCTGAGCTGTGTATCTAGACCAAACTAAAAAAAATTCTAGATGATCTAGAATCCTTTTAAGGGATAGGAATGTTTCCAATCTTCATTCCTGGAGTTTTTGTCTCCAATTTTGAGCATGTGTTTGTCATAATCCCATTAGGAGCACCGCCCGAAAAACAGCCAGAGGTGGCCTGACATTCTCTGTCATCAACCATCTCAGGAACACCCAAAATGCTCATGACATTAAATGAATCACCATCAACTCGGCAGTTTGGTGACATCAACAGTAGGCGGCAACTCGTTCCAGTCGCAAAGCATCTTTCGTCTGAGGCAGAAGATTCCGAGTTGAATTGGGACTGGATTTTGAGATTTAGTTTGGGTGAGTTTAGTTTAGTTCAATACAATACAATACAATAGAATACCTTTTATTTGTCATTTGAACCTCACATGAGGTTCAAACGAAATTTGGTTTCTGCAGCCATACAAAAAAAAGAACCAAGACACACACCAACACAATTCAATTCACATAAACATCCATCACAGTGAGTCCTCCTCACTGTGATGGAAGGCAAAACATAAACATATCTCTCCCCTGCACTCCCCTCTCCCCCCCATGTCAGAGTCAAAGACAGAGTCAAAGCCTCCGGCGGGCGATGTTAAATGTCCCGCAGCCATTAAAGCCACGCCGGGTGATGCAAGGCCACGCACCGGGTCTTGGTGTTGGAGCCCCGGCGGGCTCTTGGTGTTGGAGCCCCCGGCGGGCGCTCACAAAGTCCCGCGGCCATTCCAAGCCGCGCGGGGCGGTGATGTAAGGCCCCGCTCCAGGTAATCTTCAACCCCGCAACTCGGGCGGGAGAAGTCGCTGTTGCGGAAGCCCCGAAAAGCGGTCTCCCACCAGGGACCCGCGGGCTCCCGATATTACTGTCCACAGACCTGCGGTAGGAGCTTCCGAATCTCCGGATGTCGGGTCACAGCAGCTCCACCCACTCCGGACTCGGCCAGCTCCGTGATGGTGAGTAAATCCGCAGCTCCGCGACTGGAGCCCCAGGTCATTCCTGTTGGAGGCCGCTCCACGTTGCAGCCCCAACGACAACGGAGACCCGACAAAGAAAAGGTCGGGTCTCCCGTGCAGGGGTAAGACCTTAAAGTTCCCCCACCCCACCCCACCCCCACACACATACCCCGACAAAAAAAACAATAAAAACTACATAGAACAAGACAGAAAACAATAAAAAGACAGACGGACTGCAGAGGCCGCTGCTGATAAGAGTCGCGCCGCCCAGAGAGACAGCGCGGAAACAAGCCCTTCGGCCCACCGAGTCCGCACCGACCAGCGATCCCCGCACACAGTAACACTACCCTACACACATTCGGGACAATTTTACATTTATACCAAGCCAATTGGCCTGGCCTGGGAGGAAACCGAAGATCTCGGAGAAAACCCACACAGGTCACGATGAGAGCGTACAAACTCCGTAAAGACAGCTCCCGTAGTCGGGATCGAACCCGGGTCTCCTGCGCTGTAAGGCAGCAAACTCTACAGGGCCTGTCCGATGAGCATGTGACTGCATGCGGCAAGCGCGATCAAACCGGAAGCGGGGGCCGCGCGGAGGTCGAGTGATCCCGTACGAGTTGACGTGAAGTTCGAACAAAGTCCGCGGGAAGTTTGCGCTAGGCGTACGCCGTCAAGACGCTGCGTATGGCGTTGAGACGGTGTATACGCCCGTTGAGGCGGTGCGTATGGCGTCAATGCGGCTGCGGGCCGGCAGGCCGTTGCTGCGCGGAATTTTTTAACACTGTCAGTTTTTCGGAACCCCGCGCGATATCGGGACCAGCTCCGCACAACTCCATGCGGCTCCTGCGATCGAAGTGGGCCGACCCTGCGAGGCCGTACGGCTCAAGCGACCACATTAGGTCGCGCTTGCCGCATGCAGTCGCATGCTCGTGGGACAGGCCCTTACCGCTGCGCCACAGTGTCACCCTATCAGATGGTGTATTCCATGCTGACAAGCTTGGTGAAAGATATCTGTGACAGTAGAAGAGGTGGGGTAACAATGTTACTGCTGGATCAGGGCGGCACAGTGGAGTTGCTGTTTCACAGCGCCAGAGACCCGGGTTCGATCCTGACTACGGGTGCTGCCTGTACGGAGTTTGTTCGTTCTCCCCGTGGCCTCGTGGGTTTGCTCCGGATGCTCTGGTTTCCTCCCACACTCCAAGGTGGTGGTGATTCTGTGGCATTCGTTGCCACAGATGGCTGTGGAGGCCAAGACAATGGATATTTTTAAGGCAGAGATAGAGATTCTTGCTTAGTACAGATGTCAGGGGCTATGTGGAGAATGGGGTTGAGGGGGAGAAATAGATCAGCCGTGATTGAATGGCAGAGTAGACTCGATGGGCCGAATGGCCTAATTCTGCTGCTATCACTTATGATCAAAGACGTGCGGGTTTATAGGTTAATTGGCTTCTGTAAATTGCCCACAGTGTGTAGGATAGAACTAGTGTGTGGGCTGATGGTGGGCCGGCATGAACTTGATGGGCCGAAGGACATGTTTCCGTGTTGTATCTCTAAACTAATCTAAAAAACTAAATCTGCTTTGCCATCTTGGAAATCTATTGTTTCATCATTGCTAGATGTAAATCTGTCAAACTGCTACAGCCTAAAGGGGCTGTCCCACTGCAGCGACTTAATTGCCGAGTTTAGAAGAGTTTAGGAGAGTTTGAAAAAGTGTCATGTTGAAGACCTCCTTCAACTATGTTGAAGACCAGCTACGACTAGCTACAACTAGCTACAACTAACTTCGGGAAAATTGGACATCGAATAGTGGAGCGTGAAGACGACCTCCTTCGATCTCCTTCGACCTCCCTTCGACTATGATGAAGACTATCTACGACTACCTTCGACTACCCTCGATTACCTACGACTAACATGCTGACCTACTACGACCTACTACGACTAAACCTACGAGTAAAAAAAAAAAATTTTTTTCCATGGCGACATTCTTTACTCGCGGGCATTTTTCAACATGTTGATAAATACGCCGCGACCTAGCTGAGGCCTTGAGTGCACAGGGACTACTCTCGAGCATGAAGGAGAGTTACAAAGACCTCCTAGGACCTCGCGTCGACCATGCTGCGAGTATGAGTCGAGGGCAAACTCACCAGAACTGGCGGATTAGGTCGCCCAAGTGGGACAGCCCCTTAAGAGTTTAGACTACAGTTCACAATGACCAAAACCAATTAGGACAATAACTACAGGCTCTGCCAGTAGTGTATGAAGAAGCTTGACTTGGAACTAATTTCTATTTATTACTATGTTCACCCTCCCAAAATTGCTGGTCCCCGGACTTTGTGTTTGTGATTTTAGAAAGTTAACCGCAAAGCCCATTTTGTGAATAAGTATGTCGACTGAGAGAAAGCAGGCACTGCATTAAAAACTTGGCTCTCAAGGGCCAAACATGTTGTCAGTTTATCTTAAGTTACACACATGATAGACACAAAATGCTGGAGTAACTCAACGGGACAGTCTGCATCTCTGGAGATATTTTTACATATCTTTCATTCGTTGTTCTTTATCTCTCTACATCATCGTCTATATCTCTTGTTTCCATTTTGCCTGACTAGTCTGAAGAAGGGTCTCGACCCGAAACGTCGCCCATTCCTGGCAGCATCTCTGGCGGACACGGGGGAGAGTCTGTGTTTGCTCATGCTGTGCCTCTATGGCAAGTGTGGAAGGGTCTGGGCAATAGCGGAGGCCTCAATAGGCCTGACATTGGGTGAACTGGGGATGGGGACTGGACATTGTGCCTTCCCCCACAGTGGTAACCATTGTGGGGGGATAATTTTTTTGGTGTGTAAGTGATAATATGTCAGTCTGTGTCCAAGATGGCTGTCGGAAGGGAGAGTGGACGCTGGCGCGCTTTAGCTGCCGCTGCTCTCTCTTCACATTGTGTTTTTGATTTTTTGTCTTTGGAGCGATTTCTGTCTTTAATTTGTGTATTGGTGATGTCCTTATTATTTATTTTACTCCGACTATATGTTTTTTCTCTCTTGTTAATTTCTGTAAGTTGTCCTTGAGACTTTGAAAGGCGCCCGAAAATAAAATGTATTATTATTTATTATTATCTGAGAGGTAACTTTTTCACACAGAGGATGGTGGGTGTATGGAACAAGCTGCCAGTTGAGGCTGGGACTATCGCAACGTTTAAGACACATTTCAACAAGGACATGGATAGGACAGGTTTGGAGGGATATGGGCCAAGATCAGGCAGGTGGGACTAGTGTAGCTGGGACATGTTGGCTGGTGTGGGCAAGTTGGGCAGAAGGGCCTGTTTCCACGCTGTATCACTCTATGACTCTGAACTAAGGTGCCTTTGTTCATCCGTCCCTACAATGGGATTACTCTATACACAAATCCATTCCCTCTGGACCAACAGTTTAAGCGGATTGGAATGGAAAGGAATAGACACGTTTGTCAACGTTAAGCAACTAAGAAAGAAGATTTCTCAATATTTAATAACCACCAAATATCATGCAGCATTTAAATACATCGGCCTGATTTTGTAAAGATTTTACGGATCGTACACATAAGCCGACATCTGTTTAGTGTCAAAATAACTGGCAACGCAAGCTGTATGTGGCTGCATTAGCTTGTGGTGGAACCTGGAAGGAGGTCTCAATTGTCTGTATCAATTCGTCTAGTTCAAAACATTGCAACACCATCAACATTTTAACCCCCATCCCCCGCACAGACACTCAGAGCCCAGAAGGAAGTTGGCCTTCTGTTGGTAGAAGGCTTGTTTTCAGATTGACCTCATCTGACTCAAGGCAGGAGAAGAATGGCATCAGATGAAGGCTGGCAGTGAAGAAAGCGAATGGTAATGTTGGCCTTCATAACAGGAGCAGTTGCATATAGGAGCAAAGAAGTCCTTCTGCAGTTGTATATGGCCCCGGTGAGACCACACCTGGAGTATCGTGTGCAGTTTGGGTCTCCAAATTTGAGGAAGGACATTCTTGCTATTGAGGGAGTGCAGCGTAGGTTCACCAGGTTAATTCCTGGGATGGCGGGACTGTCATATGCTGAGAGAATGGAGCGACTGAGCTTGTATACATTGGAATTTAAAAGGATGAAAGGTTATCTTATTGAAACATTGAGGGATTGGACACGCTAGAGGCAGGAAGCATGTTCCCAATGATGGTGACGTCCAGAACCAGGGGCCACAGTTTAAGAATAAGGGGTAGGCCGTTTAGAACGGAGATGAGGAAACACTTTTTCACCCAGAGAGTTGTGAATCTGTGGAGGCCAATTCTCTGGATGATTTCAAGAGAGAGTTAAATGGAGCTCTTAAAGATAGGGGTATGGGGAGTGGCAGGAACGGGGTATTGATTGGGTATTGATTGGGGATGATCATCCAGGATCACAGTGAATGGTGGTGCTGGCTCGAAGGGCCGAAGGGCCTACTCCTGCACCTATTGTCTATTTCTATTGTCTATTGTCTAAAAGGTCTTGAACAGACCTCTCCTACTTTAGGTAGAAGCAAGGAACTGCAGATGTTGGTTTACATAACACGACACAACGTTCTGGGTAACTTAGTGAGTCAGGCAGCACCCCTGGAGAACATGGATGGGTTTAAGGTGAAGGGGAAAAGATTTAATAGGAATCTGAGGGGTAACCTTTTCACACAAAGGGTGGTGGGTGTATGGAACGAGCTGCCAGAGGAGGTAGTTGAGGCTGGGACTATCCCGACGTTTAAGAAACAGTTAGACAGGTACATGGATAGGACAGGTTTAGAGGGGTTTGGGCCAAACGCGGGCAGGTGGGACTAGTGTCGCTGGGACATGTTGACTGGTGTGGGCAAGCTGGTCCAAAGGGGCTGTATCACTCCGTGACTCCATGACTATGGATAGGTCACATTTCGGGCCGGGACCCTTCTTCAGGCTCAGTGTCGATACAGGAACATTACTCCAGCACATTGTGTCTTCTTTTCTCCTACATTTAGGATAACCTCACGATCTTCCAATCTACTTCTTTGCAGCCCTTACAGCCCTATTTTTTAATCTACACTATCTCTGTAGCTGTAACATTATATCCCATAGTGTTTCTTGTCTACAGATGCTCCATCGGGTGGCGCCACGGCAGTGGCTGCCTCGCCAGCAGCTTGTCAGTCCTTTCGCCTTTTTTGTTATTTTTAGTGTATGTTTTAATGTTTCTCAGTATGTCTTCTATGTGGGGGTCGGTGGGGGGGGGGGAATAGGGGGAAACCATTTTTCACTCACTTACCTGGACGGAGATGCGTCTTTTTTCCGTGTCGCATCTTCGCCCCCTCGCGGCTCGCCAACTGGATTGGCGCGGCCTTTCGTACCGGAGACCGGCCCAGGGCTTCAGCAGCAGGCGCAGCGCTGGATTTACCATCGCGGAGCCTGGGATCCTTGTCGAGGATCGCCAGTGTTGGAGCTCCGATCGCGGGGCCTGCTGACTTTAGCATCGCGGAGCTTCTAGCCGCGGGTGCGGCGCTGACTTTAACATCACGGAGGCCTGGGATCCTCTGCCGAGGATCGGCAATGTTGGGGCTCCGTCCAATGTTGGAGCTCTGTGGTCTTCGGAAAGCCGCGGTCTTCGTTAAGAAGCGGCCGATTCGGGAACACCAAGCCGCAGAGTGTGTTCCGATCCGTCCCGACGTCGGAGTTTCGATCATCCCGGCGAGAGGGCCTGTACATCCGGCCGTTCGGAGAGTTCTAGGCCCCGACCACGGGTGAACAAAGGAGGAAGATTGACTGAACTTCAATGCCTTCCATCTCAGTGAGGAATGGTGATTCCACTGTGGTGGATGTTTATGTTAAATTATATTGTGTATTTTGTCCTTTTTATTCATATGGCTGTATGGTAATTCAAATTTCATTGTACCAATTGGTGCAGGTGACAATGAACGTGAACTTGAACTTGAACTTGAATTTACACCAAAGATAGACCCAATATGCTGGAGTAACTCAGCAGATCAGGCAGCATCTCTAGAGAAAAATAATAGGTGACGTTCTGGGTCGAGAACAGTCATCAGACGGAGAGTCAGGGGAGAGGGGAACATGAGGTATGTGAAGGTGCAAAACAAATCACACTAGATCACAGCTGACCAAGGAAAGGTGGAGCCCACAATGGTCCATTGTTGGCTGTGGAGGAGGTGATGATGAAGGGAACTTAGCAGGACGACTCGGGTGGGGGAGAGACGGGGAGAGAATGCAAGGGTTACTTGTAAGTGGAGAAATTAATATTCATACTGCTGGGTTATGAGCTGCCCAAGAGAAATATGAGAAGTAGCACCTCATATTTCGCTTGGACAGCTTAAAGCCCCGCGGTATGAATTCTCCAATTGGTTTCTCCAATTTTAAGTAACCCTGGCAGTCCCTCTCTCTCTGCCCCTCCCCAACCTTGCTAAGTTCATCCTGCTAAGTTCACTGTGCGTACCAAAGTTCCTCTAGCGAACAAGATAGATCACTCGACGAAAAAGACGTAGTACGGTCATGGGCAGATTCATGGGCAATTTTCGGCCCCATTTCCGTAACCGGCTTCCGTCTCCGCACCAAAGATCCCGTAGCGGAGCAAAGATAACTAGTGCGGAGACGGAAGCCGGTTACGGAAACATCCTCGTAAAAATAAAAGTTCTTTGGGAAAAATCTTCTCCTCATTTTCAGAATTATAATTTATTAACACAAACGGTTCCCCCGCAATGTTGATTACACTGCGAGTCGGGTCGGGTCGGGTCGGGTCAGGTTACTGAAATGGATGAAAAAAAAGGCCCACATTCCGTTCCGTTGTGTACTGTATGGCTGTGGAAACGGAATTTCGTTTGAGCCTCACTGATGTAATACATATTGTATTGTATTGTCAGCCCATTGCATTTAGAAGCAGTGGTCTATCTTGCTCCGCTATGGGATCTTTGGTTCGTATCCCTTCATTATCACCTCCTCCACAGCCAACAATGGACCATTGTGGGCTCCTTGGTCATCGGTGCCAGCTGATTTGTTCTGCACCTTTTCATACCTGAAGTTTCCCTCTCCCCTGACTCTCAGTCTCAAGAAGGGCCTCGACCCAAAACATCACCTATTCCTTCTCTCCAGGGATGCTGCCTGTTCCGCAGAGTTCCGCAGACATTCTGTGTCTACCTTAGGTTTGAAAATTAATTGGGATCAGTAAATTGTCCCTGGTGTGTAGGAGGTGGGGCAATGTCTTGTGCAGATATATGATAATATGATATTCATAATTGACATAATTACTTTCTGGCATATCTTTCATTAATTTGATCTCTATCTCTCTATATCACCGTCTATATCCTTCCTTTCCCTCTCCCCCGACTCTCAGTCTGAAGAAGGGTGTCCACCCGAAACGTCACCTATTCATTCTCTCCAGAGATGCTGTCTGACCCGCTGAGTTACTCCAGCTTTTTATGTCCATCGATGACATTCCAGATATGGCCTCACCGATATTCTGAACAGGTGTGTGATATTCCCAATGCAGTCTCACTATAATCTGGCAAATTCATAAGGGATAGGAGCAGAATTAGACCATTCGGCCCATCAGGTCTACTCCACCATTCAATCATGGCTGATCTATCTCTCCCTCCTAACCCCACTCTCCTGCCTTCTCCCCATAACCTCTGACACCCGCACTAATCAAGAATCTATCTATCTCTGCCTTAAAAATATCCACTGACTTGTGGCCTCCACAACCCTCTGTGGCAAAGAATTCCACAGATTCACCACCCTCTGACTAAAGACATCTCTCCTCATCTCTTTCCTAAAGGAACGTCCTTTAATTCTGTGACCTCTGGTCCTAGACTCTCCCACTAGTGGAAACATCCTCTCCACATCCACTCTATCCAAGCCTTTCATTATTCTGTATGTTTCAATGGGGTCCCCCCTCATTCTTCTAAACTCCAGCGAGTACAGGCCCAGTGCCGTCAAACGCTCACTGAGGTACAGACTCAATAATCATTTTGAACATTTTTAGCAAACTTAATGGGACAAATGACCCATTATTACATCCAGGGAGACAAAAATGCTGGAAGAACTCAGCGGGTGAGGCAGCCTCTATGTCGAGACCCCTCCTTCTCTCCATAGATGCTGCCTCACCCGCTGAGTTCCTCCAGCGTTTTTGTCTACCTTCGATTTTTCCAGCATCTGCAGTTCTTTCTTAAACATTATCACTCCTATGTCTCAAATGTGCAAAAGAGATGGATATATCGCAGAAAGAAAATATTATTTTTATCTGTATTTTCTCTGTAACTGTAACACTATTACGCTGTAACACAACGCTGTATTATGCACCCTGGTATTTTTCGCTCTGCACTACCTGTTGTACTTGGGGACTTGAGGAGCGACAGACAATAGACAATAGGTGCAGGAGGAGGCCATTTGGCCGTTCGAGCCAGCACCACCATTCAATGTGATCATGGCTGATCATCACCAATCAGTACCCCGTTCCTGCCTTCTCCCCATATCCCCTGACTCCGCTATTTTTAAGAGCCCTATCTAGCTCTCTCTTGAAAGCATCCAGAGAACCTGCCTCCACCGCCCTCTGAGGCAGAGAATGCCACAGACTCACAACTCTCTGTGAGAAAAAGTGTTTCCTCGTCTCCGTTCTAAATGGCTTACCCTTTATTCTTAAGCTGTGGCCCCTGGTTCTGGACTCCCCCAACATCGGGAACATGTTTCCTGCCTCTAGCAGCGGCCTCTGCAGTCTGTCTGTCTTTTTTTTTTTTTTTTTTTGTCCCGTTGAGGGTATTGTTTGTAGTGGGTTTTTCAATGTGTATGTGTGGGGGGCGGGGGGTAGGTGGGGGAAACTTTTAAATCTCTTCCCTGCACGGGGACCCGACCTTTCCCTGTCGGGTCTCCATTGTCGTTGGGGCCTAGCACCGTGGAGCGGCCTCCAACCGGAACGACCTGGGGGCTCAAGTCACGGAGCCTGCGGAGCTGCGGACCTACCGTCGTGTAGCGGGCCAGCTTCGGAGCGTGGAGAGCTGCGGTGGCGAGCTGCTGTGACCCGACTCTGGTGGATGGTGACACCGGGAGCTCGCGGGTCCCCGGTGGGAGACTGCTTTGCGGGGCACCGGCAACGGCGACCTCTCCCGCCTGAATTGCGGGGTTGAAAGTGACCTGGAGCGGGGCCTTACATCGCCCGGCGCGGCTTTAAGTGGCTGCGGACTTGCTAGTGCCCGCCGGGGGCTTTGACTTTGACTTTGACAACGGGAGAAGAATGGAGAGCAGGGGAGAGACAAGACTTTGCCTTCCATCACAGTGAGGAGGAGATTCACTGTGATGGATGTTTGTGTAAATTGTGTTGGTGTGTGTCTTGGTTCTTTTCTTGTATGACTGCAGAAACCAAATTTCGTTTGAACCTCATGTGAGGTTCAAATGACAAATAAATGGTATTTGGATTTGGTGTCCAAGCCCTTAACAATCTTATATGTTTCAATAAGATTCCCTCAGAGACAGATACTGGTTGACATAAAAAAGGCTGGAGTAACTCAGTGGTTCAGGCAGCATCTGTGGAGGACATGGAGAGGTGACGTTTCTTCAAATATATATATATGTATCAAGTTATATGGAAACTGGCAACTCAATCTGCCAAGTTCTATAATGAGGATGTTTGGTTCGGGCTCAGTCGCTACTATTAAGTTACAAGGAATGGAATCTACTCTTCATTTCACAACCACCCACATAGAAGTGGTGACCACAGCGCTGGGAATCTCGCTGAGCCCGCAGGCCGCAAGCACAAAAAGAAACATGTATTATTTCAGGTGCAGGAGGCCATCCAGATTTAAAATAATATCACACTTTTTCTCAAAGAGAGTGGTGAGTCTGTGGAATTCTCTGTTTCAGAGGGCGGTGGAGGCCGGTTCTCTGGATGCTTTCAAGAGAGAGCTAGATAGGGCTCTTAAAAACAGCGGAGTCAGGGGGATATGGGGAGAAGGCAGGAACGGGGTACTGATTGGGGATGATCAGCCATGATCACATTGAATGGCGATGCTGGCTCGAAGGGCCGAATGGCCTACTCCTGCACCTATTGTCTAAATGTTTTTCTCCATCAATGGACCCAGAGTGGGTCAGACAGACCCTGAAGAAGGATCTCGACCCAAAGTGTCACCCGTTCCTTCTCTCCAGGGAAGTTTCTGCCTGTCCCGCTGAGTAACTCCAGCATTTTGGTTCTATCTTAGGCCTAATTTTGTTTTTATAGTTTAGTTTCAAGATGCAGCACGGTAAAGCTGTAGGCTATGATTCCACGACTGTACAACTCTTCTTGCCCCCTGTGTACTCCCAGATGAATGGCCTCGAGGGTCTCAGACCCAAATCGCCAATGCTCCTTCTTCACTGTGCGGCCATTGGCCAGAGATTGTCAGGAGCTTGTGGCAATGTTGCGTTTCTTCACGGGCAGGAGTGGATAAACAGTCAGCATCTTTCTCCCCAGAATGGAAATGTAAAATATTAAAGGGCGTTTGGTTCATGCACAACTGGCAAAGTCTGAAGGAGAATTGCGGGGCAAGTTCTTTTGTGTGCCAACGTGGGTTTACTACAGGAAACTCCAGGTTTCCTCCCACACTCCAAAGACGTACAAGTCTGTAGGCTAATAGGCTTGGTATGAATATAATTAGTCCCCAGTGTGTGTGTGTAGGGTAGGGTTAGTGTGCGGAGATCGCTGGTCGGCGTGGACTCGGTGGGCCGAAGGGCCTGTTTGTGTGCTGTTATCTCTCAACTAAACTAAACTCAACTCAAGTGATGCGTATTTAGTTAACTGGAGAAGTTGCAGATGGTACCAAATTGAACAAAGTCACGTCAAGTCGTCACATTTATTTATATAGCACATTTAAAAAAACAACTCTCGTTGACCAAAATGCTTTACATTTGATTGATTGATTGATTATTGATTGATTATACCTTTAATAATCCTTTACAGGAAATTACAGTGCCACGACAGCTTCAAGACAGACATAACACCACACATTTCCTCAAATGGCTTCCATACTTAACAAGTTAAAATACCAGTTAAAATACAAGTTAAAATACAATTAATTTTTAAAAAGTGCAGTTATTTATGCGCATTATATAACCTTATAGCGGCTGGTAAACAGGACTTCCTATGTCTCTCAGTTTTGCACATTGGTGCAATCAGCCTCTGACTGAAGATGCTGCTCTTGATCACCTTCAGGGCATGGAGTGGGTGAGTGGGGTTGGTCATTATTGAACCCAGTTTGTTCAGAGTTCTGGCCTCTGCCACCTGCTGGACCGTTCGTTGCTCAGCCCCGACCACTGAGCCGGCCTTCCTGATTAGCTTGTCCAGTCTGTTTTTGTCCGCTATGCGGGCGCCATCTCCCCAACAGGCCACAGCAAAAAACAGAGCACTGGCCACCACTGAATGGTAGACACTGCACAGTAGGGGTTGGCAGATATTAAATGACCTCAGCCTCCTTAAAAAATACAGTTGGCTTTGTCCCTTCCTGTACACCGCCTTGTTATAAGAATATACATATATACAAATAGCCCTCGAACAAAGAGGCACGTGGACTTTTGAAGTTGCAGTCAATGGGATTGGGAGACACTTTAGAAGGTGGTGGGTACCTCGAACATTCTGCCGGGGGTGTTGTTGGTAGCGGCAGATACGATGGCAATATTTAAGAGGCATCTAGACAGATACATGGATAAGCAGGAATTGGATTATGTGCGGGCAGATAGGAGCAAGTCTTGGCCTCGTGTTCGGCACAGACATTGTGGGCTGTTGGGCCTGTTCTACTGCTGTGCCATTCTGTGTGTAGGCAAGAACTGCGGATGCTGATTTAAATCGAAGATAGACACAAAAAGCTGGATTTACTCAGCGGGACAGGCAGCATCTCTGGAGAGAAGAAGACTGAAGAAGAGTCTCGACCCGAAACGTCACCCGTCCCTTCTGTCCAAAGATCACAATCACAATAATACTTTATTAGCCAAGTATCTTTTGCAACTTACGAGGAATTTCATTTGCCAAGTCAGTTATACAAATAAACAGCTACTGAACACACAAAATACATTTTAACATGAACATCCACCACAGTGACTCCTCCACATTCCTCACTGTGATGGAAGGCAATAAAAAAGTTAAATCTCTTCCCTTTGCTCTCCCGCAGTCCGGGGCTTTGAGCCCCCCGTTGATGGGACGATATTGACTCCCGTAGCCGGAGGCGTTAGGGCCCTCTGCATCATGGCGATCACTCCTGCATCGGGGGGGATGTCAGCTCCCCCGCGCCGGGTGATCGGACCCCAGGTCGGGGCTGGTCGAGCCCCTGCGCTGTTGGAGCTTCCCGACATGCACGGCCTCTCCTGAGACTGCGAGCTCCTGATGGTAAATACGCAGACCGCTGTTGGAGTGATTCCAGGCAAAGGATCGGCCCCGATGTTAAGTCCACGCCCAGCGGTGGGGCCCAAGGTCAGTTCGAGGAGGCCCCCAGCTCCATCGATAGTAGGCTGCAGAGCGACCGGAGATGCAACCCGGAAAAGAATTGCATCTCTGGCAAGGTAAGAGTCTGGAAAAAAACGTTTCCCCCGATGCCTCCCCCCCCCCCCACATAAAACAAACCAGAGAACATATACACAGACTTATGAAACGCACTAAAACATTTTAAAAGACGAAAAAACAGACTGTTGGCGGGGCTGTCAATCATTCAGTGCCCCTGGAGATGCTGCCTGTCTGGCTGAGATACTCCAGTATTTGGGTCTGGACCATTCTATGTTCTATTTTCTAATGTTCAACGCTGAGTATTACCAGCATTTCGTGGGGGGGTTTTTTCCTGAGCTTTTTAGAGTTATAAATGCAGTTTGCTTTTCGCAGTTGTTGAACGTTATTCAATGCAAATCCACAGAGCCAGCAGCATTCAACCTGACTGTAAAAATAAAAAAACTGCTTAGTTTCGAGATACAGAGTGGAAACAGGTCCTTCGGCCCACCGAGTCGGCACCAACCAATAATCGCGTTATATTCTATACACTAGGGATCATTTACAGAAGCCAATTAACCTCCAAACCTGCACGTCTTTGGGATGTGGGAGGAAACCCGAGTGCCCGGAGCAAACCCATGCAGGTCACAGGGAGAACGTGCAAACTCCGTACAGCCAGCAACGGTAGTCAGGATGGAACCCGGGTCTCTGGCGCTGTGAGGCAGCACCTCCACCGATGCGCCACTGTGCTGTATTCTCTATGATTCACTAACTGAAAAAACATGTCCCATGAACAGTGGCTAATAATTGATTATATCTTTCAAGTGCTATTAAAAAGCATTTGAAACTTTCCTACCACATAACTCAATCGCTGTGCCACTGTGCCATTTTCCAGTATTGTATGCTCTAGATTCTGCTGCTGTTCAGTGAAAGTACTAAACCAAAGTCGTGCTTGCCCAGTCTGGGTCCTGGGTCTGAAGAAGGGTTTCGGCCCGAAACGTTACCTATCTCCTTCGCTCCATAGATGCTGCTGCACCCGCTGAGTTTCTCCAGCATTTTTGTCTACCTTCGATTTTCCAGCATCTGCAGTTCCTTCTTGAACACTGGGTCCTAACTGATTCTGACACCTCTCCCAGCTCAGTCCACCCGACTGGAAATCTAATTAACCATCTCCATCTCAATGTATGCCAATCACCACTAATTGCCTTGTTGAATTTTTCCATTCTACAAACCATTTGCAACAATGTGGAAAGTTTTTAATAATAACAGTGTGTTTTAAAAGCCATTACATTCCTGCAAATGAATGTCACATCAGTATCCTGGCTTGCAGATATTGTTGGCAAGCCCAAAAGCATCAGAGTCAAGAATAATGCACAGTATTCAGGGAAAAATATACGTCTGTTTCTGGTTAGCTTTATATCAAAGTAAGCATGCAGGTACAGCAGGCCGTGAAGAAAGCGAATGGCATGTTGGCCTTCATAACAAGAGGAGTTGAGTATAGGAGCAAAGAGGCCCTTCTGCTGTTGTACAGGGCCCTAGTGAGACCACACCTGGAGTATTGTGTGTAGTTTTGGTCTCCAACTTTGAGGAAGGACATTCTTGCTATTGAGGGAGTGCAGCATAGGTTTACAAGGTTAATTCCCGGGATGGCGGGACTGTCATATGCTGAGAGAATGGAGCGGCTGGGCTTGTACACTCTGAAGGTTCTCTGGATGCTTTCAAGAGAGAGCTAGATAGGGCTGTTAAAGATAGCGGAGTCAGGGGATATGGGGGGAAGGCAGGAACGGGGCACTGATTGTGGATGATCAGCCATGATCACGTTGAATGGCGATGCTGGCCAAATGGCCTACTCCTGCATCTATTGTCTATTGTCTTTAAGAACTTCACGTTGAATACCCAGTCTTAATTGTCCTTGAAGAGGTGACAGTGAGGCAGTTCATGAACCACAGCAGTACAGATGTTGCATGCTGTTGAGTAGAGTGTGCCAGGACTTAGAGCAGGAACTGGGTCATGACAGAAATAGATTGGGTAAATGCAGAGACAAATCGAGAACCAGAGCACATCCAGTTTAGTTCAGTTTAGAGACACAGCGTGGAAACATGACCTTCGGCCCACCGAGTCCGCGCCGACCAGCGATCCCTGCACATTAACACTATCCTACCTACACACACACACGCACGCACGCACGCTCGGGAGGAAACCGAAGATCTCGGAGAAAACCCACCCAGTCACAGGGAGAACGTACAAACTCCACACAGACAGCACCCCGTAGTCGGGATCGAACCCGGGTCACCGGCGCTGCAAGCGCTGTAAGGCAGCAACTCTACCGCTGCGCCACCGTGCCGCCCGATTCACACGAAAGGGGACAGACTGAATAGGAACCCGAGGGGTATCCATTTTTTTGCACAATCAGTGGTAGGTATATGGAACGAGCTGCCAGAGGAGGTAGTTGAGGCAGGTACTATCATAATGTTTAAGAGATATTTGGACAGGTACATGCATTGGATAGTTTTAGAGGGATGTGGGAATTGTGGGAAGAACTGAGCTGTTCATCCATTTTGTATTCCAACGTGGGCACTTCACTCTGTGGGGATCGAACGTTATGCCCCTGTCTCACTTAGGAAACCTAAACGGAAACCTCTGGAGACTTTGCGCCCCACCCAAGGTTTCCGTGCGGTTCCCAGAGGTTTTTGTCAGTCTCCCTACCTGCTTCAACTACCTGCAACCTCCGGCAACCACCTGCAACCTCCGGGAACCGCACGGAAACCTTGGGTGGGGCGCAAAGTCTCCGGAGGTTTCCGTTCAGGTTTCCTAAGTGGGACAGGGGCATTATTACTCCAGTGAATGGCTAAACGAGGAATGACCCAAAACGTCGCTCATTCCTTCTCTCCTGAGATGCTGCCTCACCCGCTGAGTTACTCCAGCATTTTGTGTCTAGTGTTAACATTTACACGGATTCCCGCTATGCCTTTGGAGTTGTTCATGATTTTGGCACGTTATGCGAAGCACACAGATTTTTAACCTCTTCCAGTCCCCCCAGAAGACACAAGATAACGATCCATGAGCTTCTGGTCAACTGCCCGCAGCCAGTGCAGTCGTGAAATGTTCCGCGCACATTATGGTCGATGACATCTCCTTAGGCCATGCCCGACCTGATGCAGCACCCGAGCAGCAGCCACCCCACCCTCAGAATTAGAACAGCAACACCCCCAATGTCTGCAACATTGTGATTCCCCAGGGTCCGCTATAAATGAAATAATCGATACAGGCTGCTGCCGATGTTTCCGAGCGCCAATTGTGGATTGATGCCAATTGATCTTTGGGTCTCCTGTGATGGTTGCAGCGTTGCCCGTAAGCAACTTGTAGCCTGGTTGGCACATGTGTGTCATCACTCCACACATGCTGCCGGGGGTGGGGGTGGGGGGGAAGAACGGTATTACTCAAGCAACCTGGTATGGGCCGGGTTTTGCTGCCTTTGCTGATAAGAGTTACTGCCAAGTGTATGACGACACTCCCAGCGTTGCAACCCCAACTATGGGGACCTTTTGTTTAAATGCAAATAGATTTAAACAAATGCCTGAATGTATGAGTAAGAAGTATGTGTTGGTAATTGTAGACTTGTTTTGCAGATGGGTCGAGGCCTTTCCCGCTCGCCGCAGTGATGACACAACAGCAGCCAAGGTGCAGAGGGGAGAAGGTCGGGAGTGGGGGAATCTCCCTGTCCGGTTGCTCCTGGGCCTGGCCAAGACGGCCATTCGTGGGTCCGGGCAGCTGGTAGTTGATGTCAAGTTATTCTTATAATAAGGCTCGTACAACGACGTAATCGGAGTCTGTCTTTATTTAGCAACTCTGTACAGCAACAGCAGGCTCGTGTGCATGCCCGGGCATTCCCTCACACCCCCCGGTAACCACGTCACATCCGGTTACGCCCACAGCGCCCACTTCAGGCCGGATGCCGTCACTGCATTCCTTACACTATTATTCCATAATACCACATCTCCCTTTCTTTGAGAACAAAGGGTGGACTACCTTTGTCTCTGCAGGTCTTAAGGGGTTTATTCTGCCCTTTTGCTGGAAGACCTGTCCCTGATCTGTCCCTGTTTCAAGCATGCAAAATAGAAATAAAATAACTTACGCGTTACCATACTGTGAACTATTACTTTAGCTGGCTGTGTTCTTCAAAACTTAAACTCTCAGGTTTCAGGTAAATGTAACAGGTTTAGCAGAACAATTTCACAATCACATTTCACTCTCTTTTTCTTTACTGTAGAAAACAAATCAATAAATCACCAATCAAGTCTCTTCGGCTTTCTAACCTCTCTCCCACACCTGGTCCGCACAGTCTCTGTGGTGGGGCCCTCTCTGCTGGGTGATGTTGTCACTGGTGGAGCTGGCTCTGGTGTAGGTGAATCTTCTCCCACCGGTGGCTCATCAGCGTCGACTACCCCACTGTTGGTCTGCAGCAGCACCAAGTGATGCCGGTTCCTCCTCAGTGTGCCCAGAGGCACCTGGACGATATAGGAGCGAGGGGTATTGTGTGTAGAGGCGTGGGTTCGAATCCCACTTCTGACACCATGTCAAGTTTTTCTTATAATAAGGCTCGTACAACGACGTAATCGGAGTCTGTCTTTATTTAGCAACTCTGTACAGCAGCAGCAGGCTCGTGTGCATGCCTGGGCATTCCCTCACACACCCCGGTAATCACGTCACCTCCGGTTACGCCCACAGCGCCAACTTCAGGCCGGATGCCATCATTGCATTCCTTACACTATTATTCCATAATACCACAGTTGATGGCCGCACCAGGGTATACCCCTGCCCCTTTTCCGGGCCTACGTCCGTGCCCACGTGTCCTTGGAGATGGAACATGCGGTGTCCACGGGGACGCTGGATGCCTTCCGTGAACGCTGGTCGCCACGGGAGGTCGAGTGTTTTGTGGATAAAGTTGGCGTTATATTAATTTGGTGATCGTTTGTTTGTAAAACTATCGACATAGGCATTCTTCGATTGTGTTCATTTGTATATTTATTTATTTATTTATTTTTGAATAAAAGTATTTGCATAATAATAAATAAGGTGCGACTGAAAGAAGTAGTACAGCTGAGACTTGACATTCCAGAGGTCATGTCAAGTGACAATGGATCCCACTTCACTGGTTTAGTTGTAAAGGAACTAATGAAGGGACTTCAGTGCAGACTACATTTCTCCCGCCCATATCACCCACAGTCACCGGGGGCAGTTGAAAGGCAAAACGGGACTAAATTGGCAAAATTATGTAATGAGACAGGTTTAAAGTGCCATTTGCCCTCTTCCGAAAACCCTCAGGGTTTAGTTTAGTTTAGTTTAGAGATACAACGCGAAACAGGCCCTTCGGCTCACCGGGACCACGCAGACCAGCAATCCCAGCACGCTAACACTATCCTACACCCACTATAGGGGCAATTTTACACTTGTACCAAACTAATTAACCTACAAACCTGTACGCCATTGGAGTGTGGGAGGAAACCGAAGATCTCGGAGAAAACCCACGCAGGTCACGGGGATAAAACCTACAAACTCCGTACAGGCAGCGCCCATAGTCAGGATCGAACCCGGGTCTCCGGCGCTGTAAGGCAGCGCCACCATAACCAGTGACCGGTTTTTGGGAATGCTAGCGTGGGACTCTAGAAACTTGCAGAAACACTACCATCGATAATGATTTGAAACATCGCAGTGTTAATTCCACTTGCCGCTGCTGCCAGACAGCTTATAACCATCACTTACGGTGACACTTCGTATTGGTGGACGGCCGATACCTTTGTCATGATGTCATGAAAGATGTAATTGGGATACCTTCAGCTCTTGGTCCACTGAGATTGGGGCGCACATGCACTATTCCATGGCCCGCATACATACACTACATACCCACAGGCTGCTCTCTGGAACTTAATTTGCCACAACTGAACTGAGTGGTACCCTGTGGTTGTTCAGCACGGGCTAATCTGGATATGTGGTGACAATGCTTATGAAATCCCGAATTGGATTGGGACCTGTACCATGGGACTACGGAGGGTTTATGGCCCCGACCACGGGAGGAGGACTGCCTGAACTTTGTTGCCTTCCGCCACAGTGAAGAATGCTGTGGTGGATGTTTGCGTTGCATTCTATTGTGCATTGTGTGTTCTTTTTTTCAACTGTGTCACTGCTGGCAAATTCATTTCACTGCGCCTTAGTTGATGCATGTGACGAATAAATTTGGCTTTGACTTTGTTGTTAGCAATACAGGGTTCCACAGATTCCTCCGCACCCTAGTACCTGGCCTGGGGGTAAATGAGCTAGAGAAAGCAACCAGCAACATATCAGCCACTCTGGAACAAATAGAGACAGGACCCTTCACTCCAAAGTCCAGCCTCTGCCCGAGATGGTTATTTAATATCCTATGGCTCTGGACTTTTTCCTGGTGACCCAGGGGAGGAGTATGTGCAACCCTCAACAAATCCTGCTGTTTCTTCTCTAACCAAGACGAGCAAATTGAAACTGATGCAAGGCGACATCCACACCTTGCATAAGATCTCAGAAAATAAACCCTTTGACTAGTGGGGGTAGCTCCCTGACCTCAGAAACTGGGCTGGAGGGATCTTTAAGACCATTTTAAAATGTGCTATTACTAATTTGGCTGCTGTTGTCACCATACATGTACTGTTCCAGCTGTCACTCCGCCTCATTCGAGCTCCCTGCTTATCAAAACAGCACACCTGTCCCAGTGCTGAACAACACATCCTGCTTCAATGTGATCCTGATCACACTATCATGCAACTCATGAATATCTCCCTGTATGATGTCAGACATGGGGCCAAAAAGCAGGCAGGTGGAACGAGTGTAGATGGGGGGGCATGTTGGTCAGCATTGGTTGAAGTTGGGCTGAAAGGCCTGTTTTCACATTGTATATGAAAAAGCACACCTCCAGATTCAGGGACAGTTTCTTCCCCGCTGTATTCAGGCAACTGAATCATCCTACCACAACCAGAGAGCGGTCCTGAACTACTCTCTACCTCATTGGTGACCCTCGGACTATCCTTGATTGGACTTTGCTGGTACTGAGGCCACACTCTCATCTCCCCGCTACCTTCAGATAGAAGGTACAGGAGCCTGAAATCTGCAACATCCAGGCCTACTATGTTCTGTTGTGCTGAAGCAAAGCAAGAATTTCATTGTCCTATCTGGGACACATGACAATAAACTCTCTTGAATCTAGAATCTTGAGTACGGGGGGACTGCTCTTGAGCATGAAGGAGAGTTACAAAGACCTCCTCAGACCTCGTGTCGACCATGCTGCGAGTATGAGTCGAGGGCAAACTCTTCTAAACTCTCGAATTAGGTCCCCCGCAGTGGGACAGCCCCTTTACCTAGCACTAAACGTTATTCCCTTATCATAGAAACATAGAAAGTAGGTGCGAGAGTAGACCACCAGGTCCGTCGAGCCCGCACCGCCATTCGCTCATGGCTGAACACTAAACAGACACACTTACCCACAAACAGTAGACACAAGACACAGAACACAAGACACTACCCTCCCCTTTATACCGCTATCACCCCTCTCCACCCCAAGAACCTCGTGATCTCCTGGGGGAGGCAAAAAACCGGATAAAAACCCAGGTCCAATTCGGGAAAAAAATCCGGGAAATTCCTCTCCGACCCCAATCCAGGCGATCGACACTTGTCCAGGAGATCACTCAGGTCTTACTATACTGACCATACCTAGGTCCATATCCCTGCCCTCTCCCCGTAGCCCCTTATCCCCTTGGCAGCTAAAAAACCATCTATTTTAGTCTTAAATATATTTAAAGTTTCTGCTTCCACTGCTCCCTGGGGCAGTGAATTCCATAAATTAACCACCCTCTGGGTGAAGAAGTTCTTCCTCATCTCAGTTTTAAAAGAGCCCCCCCTTATTCTGCAACTATGTCCCCTAGTTCTAGTTTCCCCGATCATTGGGAACATCCTCGGTGCATCCACCCGATCAAGGCCCCTCACGATCTTATATGTTTCAATGAGATCGCCTCTCATTCTTCTAAACTCCAAAGAGTAGAGTTCCAGCCTACTTAACCTTTCCTCATATGTCAATCCCCTCATTGCAGGAATTAATCTTGTAAACCTTCGCTGCACTGCCTCCAGGGCTAGTACATCCTTTCTTAAGTATGGACCCCAGAACTGTACACAGTATTCCAAGTGTGGTCTCACTAATACTGTGTACAGCTGCAGCAAGACCTCCGTGTTTTTATACTCAATCCCCCTAGCAATAAAGGCCAAAACTCCATTGGCCTTCCTGATTGCTTGCTGCACCTGCATACTAACTTTTAGTGATTCATGTACTAATACCCCTAGATCCCTTTGCGTTGCATTACAACGCAGCTCCTCCTCATTTAGAAAATAACTTGCCCTATCATTTTTTTTCCCCAAAGTGAATGACTTCACATTTATTAGTATTAAATTTCATCTGCCAAGTTGTTGCCCACTCACCTAGCTTATCTATATCCTTTTGCAGACTCTTCCTATCCTCCTCATCCCCTACTTTTCCTCCCATTTTTGTATCGTCCGCAAATTTTGATATATTACACTTGGTTCCCTCCTCCAAATCATTTATATAAATTGTGAACAACTGGGGTCCCAGCACCGACCCTTGCTGGAACCCCGCTAGTTACCGGTTGCCATCCCGAGTATGAACCATTTATCCCCACTCTCTGCTTCCTATTTGTTAGCCAATCCTCTACCCATGCTAATATATTACCCCCAATCCCATAATTTTTTATTTTTAGCAATAGTCTCTTATGTGGCACCTTGTCAAAAGCCTTTTGGAAGTCCAAGTATACCACATCCACCGGTTCCCCTTTATCCACCCGGGTTGTTACTTCCTCAAAGAATTCGAGCAGATTCGTTAAACAGGACTTCCCCTTCACAAAACCATGCTGGTTCTGTCCGATGAAGTCATGTTTATCCAAGTGCCCCGTTAGTGTTTCTTTAATAATTGTCTCTAACATTTTACCCACCACCGATGTTAGACTAACCGGTCTATAGTTACCCGCCTTCTGTTTACTTCCTTTTTTAAATATAGGTGTTACATTGGCCATTTTCCAATCCACTGGGACCGTTCCTGCCTCCAGGGAGTTTTGGAAAATTATCACCAATGCATCCACAATCCCCACCGCTATCTCCCTCAAGACCCTTGGATGTAATCCATCAGGCCCAGGGGATTTATCCTCCTTCAGTCTCATTAATTTCCCTAATACCACCTCCTTGGTGATCTTAATAGTATTTAGCTCCTCCATTCCTACCGCCCCCTGTTTATCCAGCGTTGGAATATTTTTTGTGTCTTCTATGGTGAAGACTGATACAAAATACTCGTTTAATGCCTTTGCCATTTCCATGTTCCCCACCAACAACTCTCCAGTCTCACCCTCCAATGGACCAACGTTCACCTTAGCCACCCTTTTTCTTTTTATATAGCTATAAAAACTCTTACTATTAGTTTTTATGTTGTTCGCTAAATTCCTTTCATAGTCTATTTTCCCCGTCTTAATTAATCTCTTAGTTATTTTTTGCTGACCTTTAAATGCTTCCCAATCCTCTACCCTCCCACTATCTCTGGCTACCTTATATGCCCTTGCCTTCAGCCGAATACTATCATTTATAGTTTTACTGAGCCATGGCTGACTGTTCTTACCCTTACCCCTTTTTTTCTTCATAGGAATAAATTTTTCTTGAAGGTTATACAGTATACCCTTAAACGTACACCACTGCTCATGTACCGTCTTATTCTTGAGTCTGCTATCCCAGTCAACTTTGATCAGCTCAGTCCTCATACCTTCATAATCCCCCTTATTTAGACTAAGCACCCTAGCCTGAGTTTCAACCTGCTCCCCTTCTATTTGAATATGGAATTCGACCATATTGTGGTCACTTGTTCCCAACGAGTCCCTAACTATGACATTTTTAATTAATCCTGCTTCATTACACAGGACCAGATCCAAGATTGCCTCCCCCCTTGTCGGTTCTGTGACATACTGTTCTAGGAACCCGTCTCTAATACATTCTATAAACTCTTCCTCTAGTCTACCCTGCCCAGTTTGGTTTGCCCAATTAATATGAAAATTGAAGTCCCCCATGATTACAGCAGTTCCCTTTTTACATGCGTCAACTATTTGCAGATTTATGTTCTGACTAACAGCGTCACAGCTATTTGGAGGTCTATAAATTACACCCACTAGTGTTTTTTTCCCCTTATTATTCTCTATCTGTACCCAAGCTGTTTCACTATCCTGATCCTTCAACGCAATATCCTTCCTCTCTATTGCCGTTATTCCCTCCCTTATTAAAAGGGCCACCCCTCCTCCCTTTCTTTCCTGTCTATCTTTCCTAATTGTCGAGTACCCCTCTATATTTAACTCCCAGTCCTGATCCCCTTGCAGCCATGTCTCCGTAATGGCCACGATATCATAACTATATATACTTAATTGCACCGTTAATTCATTTATCTTATTACGAATACTCCGTGCATTTAGATAAAGCACTTTCAGATGATTTTTACTACCCTTCCTTTCCGTTTTTGCCCCTTTTACATCTAGAGCTTTATCTTCACACATTCTGTCTCCTGTCTCATTTTGACTTTCCGCTTCCCCACTGATACCCTGCTCTATTTCCTCTACCCCTGCCGTTATTACCCCCCTTGATACCTCCCCCCCGCTACTTAGTTTAAAGACCTCTCTACTGCCCTAGTTATATGATTTGCCAGGACCCCAGTCCCAGCACCGTTCAGGTGAAGTCCGTCCTTACAGAACAGATCCCCCCTGTCCCAGTACTGGTGCCAGTGGCCCAAGAAACCAAACCCATTATTCCCACACCAGTCTTTGAGCCACGCATTTAGCTTTTTAATTTTACGTACCCTCGCCGATTTGGCCCGTGGCTCAGGTAGCAATCCGGAGATCAGTACCCTCGAGGTTCTGCTTTTTAATTTATTCCCTAACTGCTCAAACTCCTTCAGCAGATCCTCCTTCCTCGTCCTTCCTATGTCATTGGTCCCCACATGGACCACGACCACTGGATCCTCCCCCTCCCACTGCAAATTTCTCTCCAGCATCGCAGAGATATCCTTAACCCTAGCACCGGGCAGGCAACACAGCCTTCGGGACATGTTCTGCTGGCCGCAGAGAACCTTATCTACCCCCCGAATAATACTATCCCCTATCACTACGGCATTTCTTCTAACTCCCCCCTCTTGAATGGCCTCCTGATCCACGGTGCTGCAGCCAGGTTGCTCATCCCTCCCACAGCCCCTGATCCCGTCCTCACATTGAGTAAGAGCCTCGGTCATGCTCGTCAGGGACAAGGGCTGTGGCTCCTGCCGCATCTCCTCCTGGTTCCCCCTACCTGCCTCGCTTATGGCCACACCTTCCTTTCTTTGCTCACTGACTACTGAATCATCTTCCTATGTATCTATGCACTGTCAATGGCTCAATTGCAATCATGTTTTGTCTTAGCAGCAAAAGCTTCTCATTGTATCTCGGTTTACATGACAAAAAACTGAACTGATCTGATGACTAAAGATCACAGAGCATATGATCTTTGCTGATCACTATGCGCCAGTCTTGATCGTCGGGATGGTGGTGGGGAGAGTTAGCAGCTGCAAATTCCAGGGAATTAACACCTCAGATAATCTGTCCCAGGACCAGCTAGTCCGTGTGATCATGAAGAGCAGATGTGGATGTGCTCAAAATAAATATTGCCTACCATGGCAATTCCCACACAGGAACACAAGAGACAGCAGAGTGGTGGACTCAGCCCAGTACATCATCACGGGCATAACGCTCCCCTCCAATGATAGGGAACTTCTGCCTCAAGAACTGAACATTCATAATCAACGACCAAAGAAACATCTTTAAGTGAATCAAAAATAAACCATTAAAAACTTGGCACGTGGATGACATGATGGCGCAGCAGCCCGCAGGGGCGGAAATCGCTGTCAAAACATGGGGGGTGGGGGGCACAATTCCTTGGTGGCTGCACGAACACACGTGAGGCTTCGGCTGTGGGCCCTGTGGACGGTAACATTGGGAGCCGACCTGGTTGGTGACCGAATCCGAACTCCAGCAACAGCAGCTTTGTCCGCCCCGAATCGTGGGGCTTGAATCGGCCCGTTCGCGGGGCCTTTCATCGCCCGGCGCGGCTTAAAATCGGCCAGCGGGGGCTTCAACATCAGGAGCCTCGATGGCCTCGATGCAGCAGTTTGATTTTAAGCCGCGCCAGGCGATGAAAAGCCCCGCGAACGGGCTGATTCAGACCTTAGAAAGCGTCTGATACCCGCTTGAATCTTTCAAAAGCTACGATGTGATAAATAACACTTAAACAAATAGAACTGAAACAAATAAAGGCAAACAGAAGAACCAACCTTGGAGGGGGGGGAGGAAGAAAGAGAGAGGGGAGAGAGGGGAGAGAGAGAGAGAGAGAGAGAGAGGGGAGAGAGGGGGGAAAGAGGGGGGAGAGGGAGAGATGGGAGAGAGGGGAGAGAGGGGGGAGAGAGGGGGGAGAGAGGGGGGAGAGAGGGGGAGAGAGGGGGGAGAGGGGAGAGGAGGGGGAGAGATGGGAGAGAGGGGAGAGAGGGGGAGAGAGAGGGGAGAGAGGGGAGAGAGGGGAGAGATGGAGAGAGGGAGAGATGGAGAGAGAGAGGGAGGGTGAGGGAGAGAGAGAGGGAGAGAGGGAGAGAGGGAGAGAGAGAGGGAGAGAGGGAGAGAGGGACAGAGAGAGAGAGAAAAAAAAAAACATACTAAATAACGTGAGTGACTGTGAATGAGGGACTCACATGCAAGCCAGCCAGGAAACCCGTTCGACCGGATCCCTTAATGACCCCACCCGTTTAAATCCGATACCCGTTTAAATCTTTCCCATCCACCATTCCATCCAATTAGTTCAAATGGCAACTGTACCCGCATCAGACGACAAAATTCTCTGTGAATACCTTCAGTAATACTTGAAGGTCAAAACACAATTGGTGACACATCGTGTTAATACAATGAAAATGGAGACATTTAACAAGCGACTAACAGTGACACCCCCAATGTCTCGTGGAAAGCGGAGATTTTAATAGTTTTTTTATAATGCCACAAAACCTCTCAAAACATGGGAGGGACGTGTGTTCCCCCCCCCCTCAGGATTTCCGCCCATGTGCAGCAGTAGAGTTGCTGCCTCACAGCGCCAGAGATCCAGGTTCGATCCTGACTACGGGTGCTCTCTGTATGGAGTTTGTACGTTCTCCCTGAGACCGCGTGGGTTTTCTCTGGGTGCTCCGGCTTCCTCACACTCCAAAGGCGTACATGTTTGGAGGTCAATTGGCTTTGGTAAAAAATGGTCAATTATCCCCAGTGTGTTGGATAGTGCTATAGTGCGTGGATCGCTAGACCGGTTGCATCATGGCTTGGGATGGCAACCTGTGCATCCAGGAGGGATGACGGGCCTGTTTCCGCGCTGTATCTCTGAACTAAACTAAATTAGACCTATTTATATTTCAGCCGACATCGATCTTTCCAAAAGCAATTATCAAATTATGCAACTTAATTACGAGATTTTAGCTCGTGGAAATTCCCCAGCACACATGAACGATCAAGTGACTGCTCTTGATTACATTGTGAACAATGAAGAGTACAGTACAGGAACAGGCCCTTCAGCACACAATGTCTGTGCCAAACACAATGCCAAGCTAAACAAAATTCTTCTGCCAGATGCACAGCCCTTCATTCCTTGCATATTCATGTGCCTGTCTAATGGCCTCGTAAACAAACATCTTCCATCACCACCCTTGGCAGCGCATATCAGGCACCTACCACTCCATGTTCAAACTTGCTCTGCACATCCCCTTTAAATTCCCCCACCCCTCACCCGATCATAAGGCAATGCCCTTTGTTACTTGACATTTCCACCCCAGGGAAAAAATAGTTTAGTTTAGTTTCTTTTAAAGAAAGCACATCAGCGCCTCTACTTCCTGAGAAGCTTACGGAGAGTCGGTATATCAAGGAGGACTCTCTCGAACTTCTACAGGTGCACAGTAGAGAGCATGCTGACCGGTTGCATCGTGGCTTGGTACGGCAACCTGAGCGTCCAGGAGCGGAAAAGGCTGCAAAAAGTTGTAAACACTGCCCAGTCCATCATCGGCTCTGACATCCCTACCATCGAGGGGATCTATCGCAGTCGCTGCCAGCATCATCAAGGACCCACACCATCCTGGCCACACACTCATCTCTCCGCTGCCATCAGGTAGAAAGTACAGGAGCCTGAAATCTGCAACATCCGGGTTCAGGAACAGCTGCTTCCCCACAGCCATCAGACTATTAAACACAACTTCAAACAAACTCTGAACTATAACAGCCTATTGCACTTTTATCTGTTTTTTAATGCGTGTGTGTATATATGTATGCATATATATATTCTATGGTATATGGACACTCTGATCTGTTCTGTATTTATGCCTACAATATTCTGTTGTGCTGCAGCAAGCAAGAATTTCATTGTCCTATCTGGGACATATAACAATAAACTCTCTTGACTTCAGATACAGCATGCAAACAGGCCTTTTGACACACTGAGACCAGGCTGGTTCTATGTTATCCCACTTTTTTCGTCTACTCCCCTACACTGGGAGCATTTAGAGTCCAATTAACCTACGAACCCGCACTTCCTTGGAATGTGGGAGGAAACCGGACCATTCAGAAGAAACAAGACTGAAGGGTTCCCAACAAGGTATGTCACCTATCCATGTTCTTTGTGGATGCTGCCTGACCCGCTGAGTTACTCCAGCACTTTGTCTTTCCTTGGTAAACTAGCATATATATCACAAACAACAGATGTCCCAGCACAGATCCCTGCAGAACTCCACTATCACTAACCTCCATCCATGGTAACGCCATTCCAGCATCACCCCCTTTGTTCTATGATTAAGTTATGCTGGCGCAGCGGTTGCTGCCTTACAGAACCCAAGCCCCCGGTTCGATCCTAACTACAGGCATTTGTTGACGCGGAGTTTGTAAATTCTCCCCGTGACCTGCGTGGATTTTCACCACGATTTTCGGTTTCCTTCCACACTCCAAAGACGTACAGGTTTGTAGGTTAATTGGCTTGGTATAAATTTAAATTGTCCAAGTGTGTGTGGGGTAGTGTTAATGTTACGGGATCGCTGGTCGGCCCGGACTCAGTGGGCCGAAGGGCCAGTTTCTGCGGTGTATCTCTGAACTAAACTCAATCTAAGCTACCAAGACACCGTGGATGGCATGCATCTTAATCATCTGGAACAGTATCCCATAATGAATGACTTCTTTAATGCATCAAAGATTTCTTACTCAAAAAAAATTTAAGATTAGATTCATATCACTATTAATACATGCCCAGTAATTTTTAATAGTTTGCATCAAGCCATCTTATAGCATTGAGAATCTTTAATAGATTAAAATCAGTCTCATTCCATAATTTAAAAATGGATACAAAACTGATCCAATTTGGCATTAAAATAACATTAGAAAATCCATCATACTAATGTATAGAAATCACTCTGCAGCCCTAAGTGGTATATTATTGAGAAAAGCATTTTTGTTGCTTTCTTGTACAGATAACCTGGGAATACTTGTGACCGATACATCAAAGCAGAGCTCTTGGAACCCAGAACCAACATTCATAGTGCGGAATGCAAAGTTTTAGTTTTAGAGATACAGCGTGGAAACGGGCAGAGTGACCTGATAGACGTATTTAAATTTATGAAAGTCATAGATAGGGCAGACACAGAACCTTTTTCCCCCAGGATGGAAATATCAAATAATAGCTTTAAGTTAAAAGGGACAATGTTTATTGATGTCCAGGGCAAGTTAGTTTTATTTTTCACAGAGGGAGGTCAGTGCCAGGAATACACTGCCAGGCGGTGGTGGGGATAGTGGCGTTTGAGACTTTATAACAGACTCATGGATGTGCAGGGAATGGAGGGATATGGATTATGTGAAGGCACAGAGGAGTTGGCATTATGTTCGGCACAGACATTGTGGGCTGAAGGGCCTGTTCCTGTGCTGTTCTGTTTTCCAGTTCAGACCCTGGTCTTCAGCTAGAACATCGGTAATTCCTGTCCACCCCCAAAGATGCTGCTGGACCCGCTGAGTTTAGTTTAGTGATACAGCGCAGAAACAGGCCATTCTGCCCAACGAGTCCATGCCGGCCAGCGATCCCCGCACACTAACACTATCCTACACACGAGGGAAAATTTACAATTATACCAAGCCAATTAGCCTACAAACCTGCACGTCTTTGGAGTGTGGGAGGAAATTTCATATGAAGACAGACTGGATAGACTCGGCTTGTACTCGCTAGAATTTAGAAGATTGAGGGGGGATCTTATAGAAACTTACAAAATTCTTAAGGGGTTGGACAGGCTAGATGCAGGAAGATTGTTCCCGATGTTGAGGAAGTCCAGAACAAGGGGTCACAGTTTAAGGATAAGGGGGAAATCTTTTAGGACCGAGATGAGAAAAACATTTTTCACACGGAGAGTGGTGAATCTCTGGAATTCTCTGCCACAGAAGGTAGTTGAGGCCAGTTCATTGGCTATATTTAAGGGGGAGTTAGATGTGGCCCTTGTGGCTAAAGGGATCAGGGGGTATGGAGAGAAGGCAGGTACAGGATACTGAGTTGGATGATCAGCCATGATCATATTGAATGGCGGTGCAGGCTCGAAGGGCGGAATGGCCTACTCCTGCACCTATTTTCTATGTTTCTATGAAACCGGAGATCCCAGAGAAAAACCCATACAGGTCATGGGGAGAACACACAAACTCAGTACAGACAGTAGTCAGGATTGAACCCGTGACTCTGGCGCTGTAAGGCAGCAACTCTACTGCTGCGCCACCATGCCGACCTACAGTAGTTTGTTCCCTGGTCGTGGGTTAAATCTTTCATGCAGAACAACAAAACAATTGAACACAGCGGTTTGTCAAAAAACTTTAATAGAAAACAATTTTTACAGAAGGCATTTTAACATGATGTAGTGTAAATCATTTCTTGTTTTCAGTAGTTCAATATAGGTGCATTGCTTTCGGCAAAGTAGTCATTATAATTTTTGTGGCCTTTCGAAGCCCAGTTATGACGCTCCATTTGCACTGCGTACGCTTAATAAATCAGTGCTCGGGAAGTCATTTTCACTGGGAGTAACTATTTTTCCCTTTTATTGAAAGTGCAGAAGAAAGTTTGCTGTGTTTTGAAAGAAAACTGGTCCCATAAGATTTCAAGCATCCAAATTTCGAATCATGAATTAGACCCGCCCTCCAAGTCAGTTATTTGTAAGGTGCGAATTTGGAAAGATTGGTGGAGGAGTGGAGATGGCAGGTGATGCCTCCTTGGCCGGTGAACTTCCAGGCATCAATAGGTCATGATGGGAATGTTTGTGGCATTATATCTATGGCTTGGTGTAGCTCCAACCACATATACCTGTGACTCGAGTACATACTTTGGCCATCATACACCTCTACAGGTAGAGTGGGCCACACCAGACCGAATACGTAGGCCACCCAGAGATGTAGCATGGGGCTATGCCACACACCCAGAGATGTAGCATGAGGCTATGCAACACACCTCAATAATGTAGCATGGACCACTTCAGAAAAATCTACCACCTCAGACCCTAACATTGACACCAAATTTGGATGCTCTTTGAGAACGGTTTCTGAGGTAAAAGATTCATTTTAAGCTACAGTTAGAGTTATAAGAGATATAAAATGTATTAAGAACCAATACCCTATTGAAAAAATCATAGCAATAACAACACAAATCCATCAGGATGTAGAACTAAAGAGTTTAAATAAATAAAGATGTTTACGATTATGGACATCCAATGCATGATGCAATCTCGTTAATTATAATCAAGTGCACAACGCATTAAAAAGTGAAGTCAACTTTTTTTCCCAAGCAATGAGTGAAAAAAGTTATACAGTTTGACTCACCGATCAAGGATTATATAAAAATGGTTCTGTTTGGGAAGTCCTGGCTGAGTCTTCACCATTGAGTATCAAAGGCCGACTCTTGAATTGGTGGAAGGGGTAGGTGGTTCAGACAAGAACATCGACCCAGGTAACGACACCCACAACCGCCACAATTAAACTCCAGCCTACATTCAGGCAAGTCAATGGGCAATTAGTATTTACAGATTAAATGAACCCAAAACGGGAGGTGCGAGATTTATTACTAACAATAGAAATCCTATCCAATATTAGTTTAATCGACTGCCCTGGTACCAAAGATCCCCAAAAATTACCAAACAATTTGCTCATAAAAACCACATGCTATCAGGCACACCATGGTAAATCAAATTAAGGCATTCAAATTTAGAAAACGAGGCTAGTTATAAAAACACCTTTTTTTGGCTTGCATTTCTTTGTACGTAGATCAGATACATTAGGCCCACATGTTTAAAAAATAGACAAAACCACCACTGGATTGAGGGGAAACATTCTTAGAAAATCTTTGGTCCGATACCATTTATAATATGTGATGTATATTGGTGCCTGCTTTAATTAGGATTCTGATGGGAACTGCCAACATGAGCAACACACTTTACATCTCCTTAGTGCTACCATCAAAATTAACCAGGGGTGGCATACATTTTTAAAACGCTCTATATTCACAGTTCTGCTTCGACAGGCCTTCGCTTCTAACTGGGCTTGTTGTTTAATTATTCACTGAAGTAACCCTTTCTCGAATTTCTTTACTACACTTTACCCAGTGATAAATAGTCATCAAGGTTTACATGGGTCTCGTGTGCCTTAATGATAGCATCTCGCTCTGCTCTCTAGTGGTAACCAGGGTGAAACAGATACGGTAAACCAATCAATAGTTTATCGAGACCTGTCGGGAAAGTGTGAGATTAATAAAGATAAGCTTGCCTTTAACCCAACAACCGGTGGGAAGATAGAGGCAGAGGTTGAGGGTGGTACCCTGTGGTTTACTGGATATTCTTTCGATGAACTCGCAGGGCAAATTGAACACATCAATTAAGAATGTGCTCACTCCGCTATTCAGGCTGCAGAGTCCATTTGACATTTTTTTTTAAAAAGGAATAATCAATGAAGAGTTTCAAAACGCTGCCTATTCATCCCCATTGAAATGTCGGCACTAAAGTCTTCCCTTCTTTGCATCGCCTATTGCTCCCCAAATATCAAAAACAAACTCGTCTGGAAACGCAAAGTCGCCCAGTGCTTCATCGAGTGCCACTGCAAATTCATCCGGGTTTTTCTTGTCCTTGCCGACCTCGACCATGGTTGCAGCTGAAAAGAAAGAGGAAAAGAAGGTTTTTAACAAAAGCGTGCGCCTGGAACATAGTTGAAAAAGGTCCTAGAGACAGAGTCATACGCCACAGAGACTGGCCCTTCCACCCACTGCTGACCAAGAAGATCAGTAACTTTGGCAATTTTACTTCAAATTTCAATTTTTTTTAATTTTATTTTTTTTAAGATAAGAGTCAATAAAAGAGGCTCCAAGATGTGCCAGGTAATTCTCTGCGTCCTGGTCCCGGGAGTATGAAAACACACACCACCAAATTCGGGGACAGCTTCGTCCCAGCTGTTATCAGGCAACTTGTTATCAAGTGGAAGGCAGCTTTTCGGAATGGAGGCCTGTGACTCGTGGCGTGTCTCAGGTTTCGACGCTGGGCCCGTTACTGTTTGTCACCCACATGAATGATTTGGATGAGAACATACAGGGCAAGATTAGCAAGTTTGTTGATGATACAAAAGTGAGTGGTTTTGCAGATAGTGAAGATGGTTGTGAAAGATCGCAGCACGATCTGGATCAATTGGCCAGGTGGGCGGAGGAATGGTTGATGGAATTTAACACAGAGAAGTGTGAGGTGTTGCATTTTGGGACGTCGAACGAGGGATGTCGCCAGACAGGGATGAACAATTTCTGGAGTTCATCCATGCGGTCTTTAAATCTTTGCCATTGCATATCCACTGTCAACCCTTTAAGTATAATTAGCCAGTCTATCCTAGCCAATTCCCGTCTCATATAGTCAAAATCTCCTTTGTGCAAGTTCAGGACCCTAGTCTCTGAATTAACCATGTCCCTCTCCATCCTAATACAGAATTCCACCATATTATGGTCACAGTTGTCCAAGGGGCCTTGCACAACAAGATCGCTAGCTAATCCTTCCTCATTACACAATGCCAAGTATAGGATGGCCTGCCCTTTAGTCGGTTCCTCTACCTATCAGTTTTGAACACCCATCCCGTATACATTCCAGGAAATCATCATCCTCAGCACTGTTACCAATTTGTTTGGCTTAATCTATATGTAGATTAAAGTCACTATCCCGTCATTTAAGAAACAGTTAGACAGGTTCATGGATAGGACATGTTTGGAGGGATATGGACCAAACGCAGGCAAGTGGGACTAGTGTAGCTGGGACATTGTTGGCCAGTGTGGGCAAGTTGGGCCGAAGGGCCTGTTTCCACACTGAAACACTCTATGATTATAATCCCACCACAACCAGAGAGCAGCGCTGAACTACTCTATCAACCTCTTTGATGACCTTCGGACCTATCCGTAGTCAGACTTTGCTGGCTTTACCTTGCACTAAACGTTATTCCCCTATCATGTATCTGTACACAGTAAATGGTTTGATTGTAATCATGTATTGCTTTCTGCTGACTGGTTAACACACAACAAAAGCTTTTCATTGTACCTCAGTACACGTGACTATAAACTAAACTGAAATTTAACTGAGTGGTTTTTCTATTTTTCATTACAATCGCTGCACTCCTTAAAACCGCTACACCACACTGCGGATGGCTTGATTTGATATTTAGTTTAATTTAGAGATACAGCGTGGAACCAGGCCCTTACGACAGATGGCACAATGGGCTAAGTGTTCGGCTGGCAACCTGAAGGTGGCCGGTTCGAATCCTGCTTGGAGTGTGTACTGTCGTTGTGTCCTTGGGCAAGACACTTCACCTACCTTTGCCTGGGACTAGAGACGGAAATTAGCTACTGATTGGCTACAATCTCGCATATTTACATGCAAATGTTCATTAATATGCACTGTCCCTATAAACAAATTATTATTATTATTATTATTATTATTACAGCCCAGCGAATCCATGCCGACCAATGATCACCCATACACTAGTTCTATCCTACACACTACGGACAACCCACAGAAGCCAATTAACCTACAGACCTGCACGTCTATGGGACGTGAGAGGAAATCGGAGCACCCGGAGAAATCCCATGCGGTCACAGAGAGTTCGTACAAACTCCGTACAGACAGCATCCGTAGTTAGGATCAAATCCGGGTCTCTGGCGCTGTGAGGCAGCAACTCTACCGCTGCGCCACCGTGACGCTCAATTGTAATAATGTATAGTCTTTCCACTGACTGGATAGCAAGCAACAAAAAAACTTTTCGCTGTACCTCAGAACGCGTGACAATAAACTAAATTAAACCAAACTAAACTAACGCATGATATAAATATCAATAAACTCACCGAGTTCTGTGTCCCTTATACCCATATAATTTTCTAGCAGGTCGTCAACTTTACTGATGGCTTTTTCTTCAAATTCAGTAGGCTGTTGATAAAAGTTAATGAAGAATAAGTGACAACAAATTTGACATGAAGATAAATCGACACATTTGTTTCAAAAAACAAAGTACTCTCATTAGATTAGCACCGCTCACAAACACAGGATTTTACAAAGCATTTTGCAGCCAATTCATTCTCTTTGAAGTGCAGTGAACATGATTGTTAATAGGAACAAATCAAGACAGCCGAAAGCAGGAAAATCTTGGCAAGAGTCTGAGCGATGGAGATGCATTAGTAATTGAAAGAAAAAATAAAATAAAGGAAATGAGGGCTATGGGGAACTGGCACAAATAAGAAAAATAAGGAACTTCATAACAAGAGGAGTTGAGTATAGAAGCAAAGAAGTCCTTCTGCAGTTGTACAGGGCCCTAGTGAGACCACACCTGGAGTATTGTGTGGTTTTGACCCCTAATTTGAGGAAGGACATTCTTGTTATTGAGGGAGTGCAGCGTAGGTTTACAAGGTTAATTCCCGGGATGGTGGGACTGTCAAATGCTGAGAGAATGGAGTGACTGGGCTTGTATACTCTGGAATTTAGAAGGATGAGAGGATATCTTAATGAAACATATAAGATTATTAAGGGTTTGGACACGCTAGAGGCAGGAAACATGTTTCCGATGTTGGGGGGAGTCCAGAACCGGGGGCCACAGTTTAAGAATAAGGGGTAAGCCATTTGGAACAGAGATGAGGAAACACTTTTTCACACAGAGAGTTGTGAGTCTGTGGAATTCTCTGCCTCAGTGTGCAAGTACATACTGAGGCAGATAATGTAGGTAGACCTTGTTCCGTAGAACACGCCATTCTCTCCCACTTACCAATTCCTCCACAGTTGCAGGTCCCTTTGAACGTAATCGTAGTGTGCCCCTTCCTGTGCCGATCTTGCCCTCACCCCCTGGCTTTCCTCGTGATCGGGGTTCAATCACATCTGAGAGAAGGGGGACATAATAAATTCAATTTGTATTTATAATCATATATCATAATAAATTTGTTAGTCCTTGCTGTCTCCTCCTCCTTTTTCCTTTCTTCTTCCCGCCCCCCCACCCCCGATCAGTCTGAAGAAGGGTTTTGGCCCGAAACGTTGCCTTTTTCCTTTGCTCCATAGATGCTGCTGCACCCGCTGAGTTTCTCCAGCTTTTTTGTGTACCCATAATAAATTCAACTTCATTTTAGAACATTTCGTCTGCAAAATGGCTCCACTAATGGCAGATCTCCCCCTCAGAGTGATGAAGAATGCTCATGGCATTTTGTACTCAAGACACTGGAATGGGACGTGATCCAGAGATTCGAGGTTGGGTAAGAATCATCCATAAATCTTTTTGTTTAAGAAGGAACTGCAGATGCTGGAAAATCGAAGGTAGACAAAAAAAACCCAGCGGGTGAGGCAGCATCTATGGAGCGAAGAAAATAGGCAACGTTTCGGCTTCTTCTGAAGGTCTCGACCCGAAACATTGCCTATTTCCTTCGCTCCATAGATGCTGCCTCACCCGCTGAGTTTCTCCAGCATTTTTGTCTACCGTAAATCTCTTTTGTACTCAAGTCAAGTCAAGTTCATTTGTCACACACGCATACGAGATGTGCAGTGAAATGAAAAGTGGCAATGCCTGCGGATTGTGCAAACAAACTGCAAAACAGAATAGAACAGAATCAGTAATTACTGATTTTACTTCACTTTAGAGATGCAGCACGGAAACAGGTCCTCCGGCCCATGGCGACCAGTGGTCCCCACACACACTAACACTACCTTACACACACACACACACACACACGCGCTATCCGTACAGACAGCACTCGTTGTCATGATCGAACCCGGGGCTCTGGCACTGTACGGCAGCAACTCTACCGCTGCGCCAAACCAATCGTTGATGATTTGTGCAGCTTGCAACGTTGATTCAATAAAGCACATACCAGATTGGCAGCAGATACCAATTTTAATCCCTGGACCGTGCAGCAGCAACAGATGGAGCCAAAATCTGACAGACAAATAAATCAATTCCAGTCAAGGAGCTTTGCTTCAACTATGAGTCACTTTGGCCTGAACTGCCAGTTCCCCAAGTTGACATCCACAGTGAAATTTTAAAGACAGCTTGGAGTACTGTGTTCCGTTTTGTTGTGTTGAGTATTGTGGTCACCACGGCATAGGAAAGATGTTGTCAATTGAATTGAATATATTTTATTAGCCAAGTATGTATACACACAAGGGATTTGCCTTGGCACTTTGCTCGCAAGTAACAACACGATGTACAGTAGACGATTAAAAATAAAACATTATAGTTTATCAGGCTGGAAAGTGTGCAAAGATTTACGAGGATGTCGAGGGCCTGAGCTATGGGGAGAGGTTTAAGACTGAACTGCAAATGCTGGAAAAATTGAAGGTAGATAAAAATGCTGGAGAAACTCAGCGGGTGAGGCAGCATCTATGGAGCGAAGGAATAGGTGACGTTTCGGGTGAAACGTCACCTATTCCTTCGCTCCGTAGATGCTGCCTCACCCGCTGAGTTTCTCCAGCATTTTTGTCTACCTATGGGGAGAGGTTGAGCAGGATAGGACTATTCCTTGGAGCATAGGAGGATGAGTGGTGATTTTATAGAGGTGTACAAAATCATGAGAGGAATAGATCAGATAAACGCACAGAGTCTTTTGCCCAGAGTAGGGGAATCAAGAAGCAGAGGACATGGGTTTAAGGTGAGGGGAGAAAAGACTTAATGGGAACCTTTGGGGTAACTTTTCTCACAACGGGTGGTGGGGGTATGGAATGAGTTGCCGGAGGAAGTAGTTGAAGCAAGTACTATTGCAAGGTTTAAGCAGCATTTAGATGGATGCAAGGATGGTTCAGGTTTGGAGGGGAGACCCGAACCAGAGTCTGAAGAGGGGATCTCGACCCGAAACATCACCCATTCCTTCTATCTAGAGATGCTGCCTGGCCCGCTGAGTTACTCCAGCATTTTGTGTCCATCATCGGTTTGGAGGATCTCGGCCAAATGCAGGCAGCTGGGACTAAATGTGACCCGACTTCGGAGCTTTGGAGGCTCCGACCGCAGGCCTGGTGGACAGGAACATCGGGAGCTCACAGGTCCCTGGTGGGAGACCGCTTTTCGGGGCTCCCGCAACGGCAACTTCACCCGCCAGAATCGCGGGGTTTAAACGACTCGGAGCGGGGCCTAACATCGCCTGACGAGGTTTAACGGCCGCGGGACTTACCATCGCTCACCGGGGCAATTAACATCGGCAGCCCCAGTTCGCCTTGATGTTGCAGTTGGACTGCTGGACCACGGGAGAAGAACAAAGGGAAGAGATAAGACTTTTGCCTTCCATCACAGTGAGGAGGTGTTGGAGATTCACTGTGATGGATGTTTGTGTAAATTGTGTTAAGTGTGTGTCTTGTTTTTTTTTTTGGAATGTTAAGACTGTAGAAAATGCAATTTCGTTCAAACCAAGCTGTTTGAATGACAATAAAAGGCATTCTATTCTATTCTTCTAGTGTATATGGGGCAAGCTGGTCGATGGGGGAAGTTGGGCCGAAGAGCCTATTTCCGTGCTGTATGTCTCTATAGCTCCAAAGCAGATTTAGATCAACTGAACACTAAGCTCACCAATAGGTAGCTTAAAATGACAACAGGTCTGGGCACACAGTAGCACCCTGCCTCTGTAATGCATTACCATCTGCAGCACTACATTCTCTCCCATCACATTAGGAGGAAAGAACATGCAATCATTTACACATGGCCTTAATCTCATTACAATGTCAGCCCAATTTGGTGTTCTTGTGTTTTCCCAGAACGTTGTGGGTTCAAGTTTCCACAGCAGAACATTGAGCACAAAAACAAAATCTAGGCTGGCACTCCATGAAGGGCACTGTCAGAGGTGCCAACTTCTGACGCCTCATCTGCTCTCCCACTTTGTTTTAGTTTAATTTAGGTGATAGTGTGGAACAGCCCCTTCGGTCCACAGCGACCATCGATCACCCATTCACACTGGTTCTATGTTATTCCACTTTCACACCCTACACATTAAGGGGAGTTTTACAGAGGAGAATTAACCTGCAAACCCACACGCCTGGAATATGTTGGAAACTGGAGCACCTGGAGAAAATCCACAATGGCTACAGCGAGAACGTACAAACACCACATAGACAGCACCCGTAGTCAGGATCAAACCCGGGTCCCTAGCACTGTGAAACTGCACCTGTGTTCTTCTAACGAATTTAGCCTCTAACTTTCTGAATACAGTGCCCTCCATAATGTTTGGGACAAAGACTCATCATTTATTTATTTGCCTCTGTACTCCACAATTCGAGATTTGTAATAGAAAAATCCCATGTGGTTAAAGTGCACATTGTCAGATTTTAATAAAGGCCTTTTTATACATTTTGGATTCACCATGTAGAAATTACAGCCATGTTTATACATAGTCCCCTCATTTCAGGGCACCATAATGTTTGGGACACATGGCTTCACAGGTGTTTGTAATTGCTCAGGTGTGTTTAATTGCCCCCTTAATGCAGGTATAAGAGAGCTCTCAGCATCTAGTCTTTCCTCCAGTCTTTCCATCACCTTTGGAAACTTTTATTGCTGTTTATCAACATGAGGACCAAAGTTGTGCCAATGAAAGTCAAAGAGACCATTATGAGACTGAGAAACAAGAATAAAATTGTCAGAGACACGAGCTAAACCTTAGGCGTACCAAAATCAACTGTTTAGAACATCATTAAGAAGAGAGTGAGTACTGGTGAGCTTACTAATCACAAAGGGACTGGCAGGCCAAGGAAGACCTCCACAGCTGATGACAGAAGAATTCCCTCTACAATAAAGAAAATTCCCCAACACTTGTCCGACAGATCAGAAACACTCTTCAGGAGTCAGGTGTGGATTTGTCAATGACCACTGTCTGCAGAAGATTTCATGAACAGCAATACAGAGGCTACACTGCAAGGTGCAAACCACTGGTTAGCCGCAAAAATAGGATGGCCAGGTTACAGTTTGCCAAGTAGTACTTAAAAGAGCAACCGCAGTTCTGGAAAAAGGTCTTGTGGACAGATGAGGCGAAGATTAACTTATAACAGAGTGATGGACAGAACAAAGTATGGAGGAGAGAAGGAACTTCTCAAGATCCAAAGTGTACAACCTCATCTGTGAAACACGGTGGTAGAGGTGCTATGTCCTGGGCATGTATGGCTGCTGAATGTACTGGCTCACCTATCTTCATTGATGATACAACTGCTGATGGTAGTAGCATACAAGCATAAGCTAAAATGGCTGCAATGCAGGCATCACCAGACAAGACACCCAGCAACTGGTGATGTATGAATCGCAGACTTCAAGCAGTCACTGCATGCAAAGGATATGCAACTAAACAGGACTACTCTCATTTACATGACATTGCTGTGTCCCAACCATAATGGTGCCCTGAAATGGGGGGGACCATGTGTAAACACAGCTGTAATTTCTACATGGTGAAACAAAAATGTATTAAAAAATGGCCTTTATTAAAATCTGACAATGTGCACTTTAACCACATGTGATTTTTTTTCTATTACAAATCTCAAACTGTGCAGTACAGAGGCAAATTAAAAAAATGATGGGTCTTTGTCCCAAACATTATGGAGGGCACTGTACGTCTCCTTATTCTTCCTAATAACGTGCACTACCTCATTGGGCCTCTTTGGAGAATCTCGGGTTATCTTTGATCAGACTTTACTGGTTTTATCTTGCACTAAACAATAGTCACGTTAATCCCTGTACACTGTGAATGGCTCGATTGTAATCATGTATTGTCTTTCCGCTGACTGGTTACCACGCAACTAAAGCTTTTCAGTGTACTTCGGTACACGTGACAATAAACTAAACTCAACTAATAGTCTGGAGAAGGGTCTCGACCCGAAACATCACCTATTCCTTAGATGCTCCATAGATGCTGCCTCACCGGCTGAGTTTCTCCAGCATTTTTGTCTACCTTCAACTAATATCAACGTCCTCTGATCTTTAACTGCTCCCCTACACTAGCGGGTATTTACGGTAGCCAACTCACCTGCCAACCAACACATCACGGGGATGTGGGAGGAAATCAGAACACTTCGGGAAAACCACGCAACAAAAGCTTTACAGTGTACCTCGGTGTGACAATAAACTAAACTCAAATACCTTATTTATTATTAACATCATGTTGAAAGTTATGGAGTCATCATACAAGCTTACCAAAACGGAGTGTCTATCGAGAGGTTGCACAACGAATAACATCTGTACGCAAAGGCCAAACTAAGTTGAGAAATTCCGTGACCTGGCCTGTGCGTCAACTCAAACAAACCCAGTATTATCCACAGACCTCCCTGAGGAACAGTAATGCTCACGTATTTACTGACAGAAATGAAAATCTTTGCCAGAGACCCCCAGTTAAGGTGGTTACGACATCAGACAAAAATCTGTTCCTTTCTCAATTTGGTCTCTGTTCACTCTCCCCACCGTGGTATGAGTAATTCAACAGGTATTCACCACAGAACAACTCATTTTGTAAGGGGGGAGGAGGGAAGCGTTGTCTGCGGAGGGCGCTCAGCATCGCCAAGGACTGCTCTCACCCCAACCATGGACTGTTTACCCTCCTACCATCCGGGAGGCGCTACAGGTCTCTCCGTTGCTGAACCAGCAGGTCCAGGAACTGCTTCTTCCCGGCGGCTGTCACTCTACTCAACAACGTACCTCGGTGACTGCCAATCCCCCCACCCCCCCCCCCCCCGGACACTTATTATTTATTCAAATCATTTGCTATGTCTCTCTTCCAGGGAGATGCTAAATGCATTTCGTTGTCTCTGTACTGTACACTGACAATGACAATTAAAATTGAATCTGAATAAAAGTAATTCAGCATGGAAACAGGCCATTCAGCCCAACTCGTCCATGCCGATCAAGATGCCTTGTCTCAGCTAGTCCCATTTGCCTGCATTTGACCCGTAACCATCTAGACCGTTATTATACGTGTACCTGTCCAAGTGCTTTTAAATGTTATTGTAGCTGCCCCAACTATCTCATCTGGCAGCTCGTTGTATGCAAGTTCATTAGTCATAGGATCAGAATTAGGCCATTTGACCCATCGAGTCTATTTCCCCCATTCAATCATGGCTGATCCCCCTTTCACTCTGAACCCCGTTCTCTTGCCTTCTCCCCCTGACACCCGCACTAATCAGCAATCTGTCAACCTCCGTCTTAAATATAACCAATGGCCTGGCCTCCACAGCCGTTCATGGCAAAGAATTCCAGAAATTCACCAACCTCTGACTAAGTAAATTCCCACCACCTTCTAGAAACATGGAAAATAGGTGCAGGAGGAGGCCATTCGGCCCTTCGAGCCAGCACCACCATTTAGTGTGATCATGGCTGATCGTTGCCTATCAATAACCCGTGCCTGCCTTCTACCCATATCCCTCGACTCCATAGAAACATAGAAAGTAGGTGCGAGAGTAGACCACCAGGTCCGTCGAGCCCGCACCGCCATTCGCTCATGGCTGAACACTAAACAGACACACTTACCCACAAACAGTAGACACAAGACACAGAACACAAGACACTACCCTCCCCTTTATACCGCTATCACCCCTCTCCACCCCAAGAACCGCGTGATCTCCTGGGGGAGGCAAAAAACCGGATAAAAACCCAGGTCCAATTCGGGAAAAAAATCCGGGAAATTCCTCTCCGACCCCAATCCAGGCGATCGACACTTGTCCAGGAGATCACTCAGGTCTTACTATACTAACCATACCTAGGTCCATATCCCTGCCCTCTCCCCGTAGCCCCTTATCCCCTTGGCAGCTAAAAAACCATCTATTTTAGACTTAAATATATTTAACGTTTCTGCTTCCACTGCTCTCTGGGGCAGTGAATTCCACAAACTAACCACCCTCTGGGTGAAGAAGTTCTTCCTCATCTCAGTTTTAAAAGAGCCCCCCCTCACTCTGCAACTATGTCCCCTAGTTCTAGCCTCCCCGATCATTGGGAACATCCTCGGTGCATCCACCCGATCAAGGCCCCTCACGATCTTATATGTTTCAATGAGATCGCCTCTCATTCTTCTAAACTCCAAAGAGTAGAGTCCCAGCTTACTTAACCTTTCCTCATATGTCAATCCCCTCATTGCAGGAATTAATCTTGTAAACCTTCGCTGCACTGCCTCCAGGGCTAGTACATCCTTTCTTAAGTATGGACCCCAGAACTGTACACAGTATTCCAAATGTGATCTCACTAATACCGTGTACAGCTGCAGCAAGACCTCCGTGTTTTTATACTCAATCCCCCTAGCAATAAAGGCCAAAACTCCATTGGCCTTCCTGATTGCTTGCTGCACCTGCATACTGACTTTTAGTGATTCATGTACTAATACCCCTAGATCCCTTTGCGTTGCATTACAACGCAGCTCCTCCTCATTTAGAAAATAACTTGCCCTATCATTTTTTTCCCCAAAGTGAATGACTTCACATTTATTAGTATTAAATTTCATCTGCCAAGTTGTTGCCCACTCACCTAGCTTATCTATATCCTTTTGCAGACTCTTCCTATCCTCCTCATCCCCTACTTTCCCTCCACTAGCCCTTAGAGCTCTATCTTCTGAATGAAAACGTTGCCCCTTGGGTACCTGTTAAATCTTTCCCCTCTCACCTTAAACCTATGTCTTCTGGGTCTTCATTCCCCTATCTTGGGTAAAAGACCCTGTGCATTCACCATGTCGAATCCCCTCATGACTTTATACACCTCTAAAGGGAAGAATCACCCCTTAGCCTCTTGCCCTCCAAGGAATAAAGTCCTAGCCTGCCCAATCTCCCCCTCTAGCTCACGCCCTCGAGAAGTATGGAGACGAACAGGCTTACCATGTGGCTGGACCAAAAACATACATATAATAAATCCAAAGCATTCAAGTGGGTGGCACGGTGACGCAGCAGTAGAGTTGCTGCCTTATAGCGCTTGCAGCATCCGAGACCCGGGTTCGATCCCGACTACGGGTGCTGTCTGTGCGGAGTTTACACGTTCTCCCCGTGACCTGCGTGGGTTTTCTCCGAGATCTTCGGTTTCCTCCCACACTCCAAAGACGTACAGGTTTGTCAGTTAATTGACTTGGTAAATGTAAAAATTGACCCTAGTGTGTGCAGGATAGTATTAATATGTGGGGATCGCTGGTCGGCGCGGGCTCGGTGGGCCAAAGAGCCGGTTTACACGCTGTATTTCTAAACTAATCTGAATTAAGTCTATTCTCCTCTAGATCTCAGCCAAGCTGTTCTGTTAACAGTGGTTAAGGCAGAGGTTCCCAACCTTTTTCGTTCCGTTTACCCCTGGCAACTTTAATAGCACATAACAATGTTATTTCACTAATTTATGAACTAATGATGAACTGATACTGGTATACCAGAACCAAACAGTCAGTCAATAAGAAAAATTGTGATCCAGAATCAACAAATTTACCCCCTGGGTGGGAAAAATGTACCCTCTAGGGGTAAATTTACCCCAGGTTGGGAACCTTTGGGTTACGGCATTTATATTGTTGATTTAATTAATTTTGTAAATATTTGTATTTATTTTATGAGATTTTGGACACGGTGCATTCATTTCTTTCTCAGGATAATTTCTCACCTCCTGTCCAATGAACCTGAACATTATCGCACGATAAAGAGGTGATGGTGGGAACTGCCATCTTTACCAGCTGCACGCAGGACTCATACATTGGGCGCTCAATCACGTGAGAGGGTAGTTAGAGAGGCCACCTATCCTTTCACTGTTTGGAACTGGTCAATATTGGGTCAAGTTTTGTTTTGTTTTGGTGAAAGATAGGTGAAAGTGTGGAAAGGAGCCCACCAAGTCCATGCCGACCAGCAACCTGTACACTAGTTCTAACCTACACACTAGGGACAATTTACAGAAGCCAATTAACCTACAAACCTGCACATCTTTGGAATGCGAGGGGAAATCAGAGCACCCGGGGGAAACCCGAGCACCCGGGGGAAACCCACACGGTCACAGGGAGAAAGTACAAACTGCACACAGACAGCACCTATTGTCACATCAACCCCGGGTCTCTGCCGCTGTGAGATGACGACTCTACCGCTGCGCCATCGTGCTTCTCCTGGTCAAAGGCGTCAGGATTCCAACTCAGAGGTGAACCGATTACACCATCATATTTGAAAGACAAGTCATCGATGCCGGGTCGCTTCAGTAAGGCAGAGGGAAGGGAACAAACTTGGGGAGACTGGGCCTGATGTTGGGCTACATTTACACGCATTGCAGAAGACAAGTCAGTGCACTGCAAGATGGAAGATCGGAAGAGGGCGAGTGGGAGACCCATGCCGTGGTGCACAGGCATCGTCTTTGGAGCTTACCAAAGGCTTTTGTAGTTTCCACCAGTTTCAGCGTGAAGGCCTTGCCTTTCGGCAACTCCTTCAGCATCTTGGCCACTTCGTAGTGCCGACAGCCCACCACGGCCTTGCCGTTGATTGACTCGATGTGGTCGCCGACGAGGATGACCTTGACTTGGTCGATGATGCTGCCCTCTTTGATACGCTGCGAGAGAACGGGAGAGGGAACTTTGTTAGTTCAAAGCAGCAAAGAACCAACGCCATTTCTTATTACTATTATTTCAAGGCAAATATTGTCACCAATATCTGCTGGCATCATTAGTTCTGGCTCTTTACACATCACAGAATTTGATCAATCCTCAAGTTGCAGTCATGCCTTCGGTTACCTACTCTCTAAGCTCTGGAATTTCTTCCCGAAATCCATCCAGCACCTTCCAAACCAGGCATTTCTTTCTCCCAAGGTCGGTTACCTTCCTTTCTATCTCCTGATGAAGAATTGAGCTGACCCATAAAAGCATCTCACAGACATACAGCCTGGCAACAGTAATTCCAACTGTTTAGTTTAGAGATAGAGCGCGGAAACAGGCCCTTCGGCCCACCGAGTCCGCACCGACCAGCGATCCCCGCACACTAACACCATCCTACACTAGGGACAATTTTTATAGTAAACCAAGCCAATTAACCTCCAATCCTGCACGTCTTTGGAGTGCGGGAAGAAACCGAAGTTCTCGGAGAAAACCTACGCAGGTCACGGGGAGAGTGTACAAACTCCGTACAGACACGCACGCATAGTCAGGATCAGACTCTGGCGCTGTAAGGCAGCAACAGTACCACTGCGCCACCATACCCGTTGAGATCCGTACACGAGCATTGTTTCGGTAGCTCTCGGAGTGGACTCTATACATCGGCGAGACCAAACGCAGACTGTGCGATCACTTTGCCAAATCTCTTCGTTCAGTCCCCGCTTGGCCGACCCGATTTCCCTGTTGCCAAACATTTTAACTCCCCTTCCCATTCTGAGGACAGGTCAATGTTTCACAATTAAAGAGTCAGCAAGCTATGAGCAGCTAATTACCTCTGATCTGTAAGAACAATGACCCGTCGGCCACTTCCAGCGGAAGATCGGAAGCCCCGAAGACAGGAGAGTCGAGGAGTCAGCCGCTAGCGGTGACTTCAAGTTATTCACAAGTTATAGGAGTAGAATTAGGCCATTCGGCCCATCGAACCCACTGTGCCATGCAATAATGGCTGATCTTTGCATCCCAACCCCATTTTCCTGCCTTCTCCCCATAACCCTCGTCACCAATGACGGATGCGTGGAGTGGTAGGAGAGGGACCAGGGTATTAGCAGCAGCGCCTTCAGGGTCGGCTGCAGGAGGCACCCCCTGGGACACAGAGGTGGTCAGCAGAGGAGTGGGACATTGGGTCGTGAGCCTGCAGGCTTCCTGAATCAGGAGCCCTCGCCCTCCAGGACTTCCAACATGTGGACTGGACTTTGGATTGTTTGTGTTTTCTGGGGGGGGGGGGGGGGGTTTATTTTTTATTTTGAACAGTGCCAAAATTGTGGTGACTGTGCATTTGTGGTTATGCAAATTAATTTCAGTGTGCTGCGCAAACGTAATAATAAAGAATCATTGAACCATTAGGTGGCAGTGCAGTACACTCTATACCAATGGCTCAAGTCACACAGCACAGACACTGAATTGAAGGGTTTCGGCCCGAAACGTTGCCTATCTCCTTCGCTCCATAGATGCTGTTGCACCCGCTGAGTTTCTCCAGCATTTTTGTGTACCTGAATTATAAATACAAGCACATAATCTTACACCACACTGCTCCAAAAACATTCAGGCAACATTCACTTTGGTACCAATATGCAAAACAACATTGTTGTTCAAGAAGGAACTGCAGATGCTGGAATATCGAAAGTACACAAAATTGCTGGGGAAACTCAGCGGGTGCAGCAGCATCTATGGAGCGAAGGAAAGTCTGAAGAAGGGTTTCGGCCCGAAACGTCGCCTATTTCCTTCGCTCCATAGATGCTGCTGCACCCGCTGAGTTTCCCCAGCAATTTTGTGTACCTGCAAAACAACATTGTCCTCTTTAGATTGCAGAACCCGACCACAGTACACAAAGTGTCAATTCTCAGACACAGCCAAGTAGGCAACTCGGTGATCAGTGAACCACAGCAGGTGATTAGGCTGAAGGGGCCCGCCAAAAATTTTCAGTTTGTCGCCCTTCAACTCGATGAAGAGGAATTTTCTTCACCACTTCAAGGAGACTTGAATTAGGATGCTTGTAGTTAATGGGTCATCAGGTGCCTTTATAGAAATGCTATTCGCTCACCCTCAAAATCATACTGCTCACAGAATCTGATGAAGTCTCTTCTCAAAAGGATTGAAAAGCTGGCACCTCTGGAAGAAGCAACATGTTAGAAGTGTGATCATTAGAATGGCATTAGAGCAAAGGTAATAACTTTGTCATTTTGTCCGCTCCAGAAACATGGCAACTCTTGTGTATTGCCTAGGTGAGGTCTACTGTATAATTTAACCAGGTTGTGTACAAAGCAAAGTAGTTCACTGTAGACAAAAGTGCTGGAGAAACTCAGCGGGTGAGGCAGCATCTATGGAACGAAGGAAATAGGCAACGTTTCGGGCCGACACCCTTCTTCAGACTGATGTAGGGTGTGTGGGGGGAGAAGAAAGGAAGAGGAGGAGCCAGAGGGCTGAGGGAGAGCTGAGAAGGGAAGGAGACAATAAGGGCTACTGGGAATTGGAGAAGTCAATGTTCATGCCACTGGGGTGTAAACTGCCCAAACGGGGAATATGAGGTGCTGCTCCTCCAATTTCCGGTGGTGTTCACTCTGACCATGGAGGAGGCCCAGGACAGAAAGGTCGGATTCGGAATGGGATGGGGGAGAGTTAAAGTGTTGGGCCACCGGGAGATCAGATTGGTTATTGCGGACCGAGCGGAGGTGTTCGGCGAAACGATCGCCAAGCCTGCTGCGCCTGGTCTCGCCGATGTAGATCAGCTGACATCTCAAGCAGCGGATGCAATAGATGAGGTTGGAGGAGGTGCAGGTGAACCTCTGTCGCACCTGGAACGACTGCTTGGGTCCTTGAATGGAGTAGATGTGGAGGAGATAAAACTGTACCTGGTTACAGGTGACAATAAAGTATCGTTGAATAATTACTTCAAGTGAAAAACCCATTAAGCGCTGTTATTGTACATATTTAATTTATAGTTGTCTGCAGTCCAATATGTGAAGTCCACAAACTACTCTACACACACTAATATCTATTTTCTAGTATTATAATAAATCATAATACATGATTTGGCCACCTTTCCATTTGGATTTGTTGCCACTCCTACTAAAATGCAGAAATAAATGGATCATTAGTCAGCACAAATATTGAGCAATGATGACTTCCTTCCCTTTGCCAACTGTTTGCAAGTGTTTACACTGCTAATAACGATAGTCTAGCTGGATCCTGTGCCTACTGGAAACACGCACACGCCCACACCCAACTCTACTGATACTTCCCCTTGCAGGAAACCAACCCTGCATTCCCACTCCCTCCCTTCATTCATACATTGATTTTTTTAAAAGGACCCAACTCAAAACCATGAATGCCTGTAAAAAAAAGTGTGCAAAATGCTCACCTTTCAATCTTAGCTCATTAATCACCAAGTGCCAGAGAGCAGAGATCGTTTGCCTATAGTGCCCTCTCCCTGAAAGTTACCAAACCACCCTCCAGGCTCCTGCTAATGTTTAAGAAGGAACTGCAGATGCTGGAATATCGAAGGTAGACAAAAGTGCTGGAGAAACTCAGCGGGTGCGGCAGCATCTATGGAGCGAAGGAAATAGGCAACATTTCGGGCCAAAACGTTGCCTATTTCCTTTGCTCCACAGATGCAACCCAAGGGTTTCGGCCCGAAAAGTTGCCTCTTCCCTTCGCTCCCCAGATGCTGCCGCACCCGCTGCGTTTCTCCAGCACTTTTGTCTACCTCCTGCTAATGTATTCTTTTGTCAGTGGGAGCTGTTATTGAATCTGAGTCCACTCTCCTTTCAGTGCATTCACAGAACATGGAACAAACAGTGGAGCACAGGAATAGGCCCCAATGTGTTGGAATAACTCAGCGGGTCAGACAGCGTCTCTGAAGAAAGAGGATGGATGACATTTTGGGTTGGGATCCTTCTTCAGACTGAAGAGAGTCCCAACCGAAAATGTAACCCATCTTTTTTCTCCTGAGTTATTCCAGTACTTAGCGTCGGTCTTTGGTATAAACCAGCATTTGCAGTTCTTTTGTTTCTACACGAATAGACCCTTCAGCCCACACCAGCTGTGACGAACTTGATGCCAAGACCAACTCTTATCTTCCTGCACATGCCCCACATCCCTCCATTCTCTGCATATCCATCCATGTACCTACCTAAATGCCTTTTAAACCATTTTTTGCATAAGCCTTGGCCACCAACCCTGGCAGCTATTGCAACGTTTACGAAAAATGTGGACGAGTACACACATAGGTCAGGTTTAGAGGGATATGGGTCAAATGGAGGCAGGTGGTTCAGAGTCTGAAGGAGGGTCTTGACCCAAACACATCACCCATGACCTCTATCCAGAGATGCTGCCTATCCCACTGAATTACTCTTCGATGTAAAGCAGCATTTGCAGTTCCCACCTACACATTAGGTTTGCTGGGATATGGGCCAAATGCAGGGCAGAGGCCACTGGTGTAGATGGGACATGTTGGCCAGTGTGGGCAAGTCGGGTCAAAGGGCCTGTTTCCACACTGTAAGACTATGACTCTATGAGATACCCAGATACATGATTCAAACCTACCTTTATGAAAGCAAATCCTGCTCCATTATCAGTAATGGTTAATCCCAGAGCCTCTTCGGCTTTGTACACATCCACTTCTTTCCTGAGACCCTTCGTGTGTGCAAAAATAAAATCTTCCAGACCAATTTGCCCTCCGAGGAGTTTGTCCATGTCTATTCTGTGTGTGTTCAATGTGCAGAACAAAATCTGTAGGGAGGAAAAACACAGATTGTAAATACAGAACAGTATTTAGAAGATACGCAAGGTGTATCTACACAAGGTGTATCTAGAAGATACAAGGTGTCCCAAACTAACTACGTCCAAGGGAGTCGAAGAGCATTTTATTGTCATATGTACCGACACAGAAGAAAGAAATCCGTACTTGCAGCACCACAACAGTTCGGTAAAAACAGCACTAAATAGATATTATACTAAACACACATTAAAAAGTTCAATAAATAAAAATAAACCAATATAGAGCCAAAAAAAGTCATTTGTGCACTCAAGGCAGTTTGGAGTTTAGTTGTAGCTGAGAGGGTTCAATAGCCTGAAGGTTGCAGGGAAGAAGCTGTTGCTGAAGGTTATAGAAGTAGAATTAGGCCATTCGGCCCATCTAGTCTTCTCTGCCATTCAATCATGGCTGATCTATCTTTCCTCTCCACCCCCATTCTCCTGCCTTCTCCCCATAACCCCAGACACCCGTACTAATCAAGGATCTATCAATCTCCGCCTTAAAAATATCAATTGACTTGGCCTCCACAGCCTTCTGTGGCAATGAATTCCGTAGATTCACCACCCTCTGACTTAAGTTCCTCATCTGCTTTCTAAAGGTGCGTCCTTTTATTCTGAGGCTGTACCCTCTGGTCCCAGACTGTTCCACAAGTGGAAACTTCCTCTCCACATCCACTCGATCCAGGCCTTGCACTATCCGGTACGATTCAGTGAATGAACCAGCATTTTATGACACCAGAAGTTACCCGATTCAAAACCCATTCATGCAGCTCCTTCAATTCAAGAGCTAACCCCAACTCCCTCCCCTCCACCATCTGCTGTCAAGATTCAAGATTCAAGAGAGCTTATTGTCATGTGTCCCTGATAGGACAATGAAATTCTTGCTTTGCTTCAGCACAACAGAACATAGTAGGCATGACTACAGAACAGATCAGTGTGTCCATATACCATTATATAAATATACACACACACATGAATAAATAAACTGATAAAGAGCAAATAACAGATAATGGGCTATTAATGTTCAGAGGTTGTCCGAGCCAAGTTTAATAGCCTGATGGCTGTGGGGAAGTAGCTATTCCTGAACCTGGTTGTTGCAGTCTTCAGTCTCCTGTACCTTCTACCTGAAGGTAGCGGGGAGATGAGTGTGTGGCCAGGCCTCAAGCTCGAGAAACACCTCTTCAAACCCTGAAGATGCTGCTTTAAATCTCTACCCATTGTTTCTCTCACTGTCTCTCTTCCCAGTTCAGACGATGGGTCTGCGACTCGAAATGTTAGAGTCAGAGTGTCATAGAGTGATACACTGTGGAAATAGGCCCATCGGCCCTACTTGCCCACACCGGCCAACTACAAGCTACACCAGTCCCACTTGCCTGCTCCTGGTCCATATCCCCCCCAAACCTGCCCTATCCATGTACCTGTATAATTGTTTCTTAAACGATGGGATAGTCCCAACCTCAACTACCTCCTCTGGCAGCTTGTTCCATACACCCACCACCCTTTGTGTGAAAAAGTTACCTCTCGGATTCCTATTAAATCTTTTCCCCTTCACCTTGAACCTATGTCCTCTGGTTCTCAATTCCCCTACTATGGGTAAGAGACTGTTCATCTACTCGATCTATTCCTCTCATTTTGTACACCTCTATAAGATCCCCCCCACATCCTCCTTCGCTCCATGGAATAGAGACCCAGCCTACGCAACCTCTCCGTATAGTTCACACACTCTAGTCCTGGAAACATCCTCGTAAATCTTTTCTGAACCCTTTCACGCATGACAATATCTATCCTATAACATGGTGCCCAGAACTGAACACAAGATCCTAGATGCGGTCTCACCAACGTCTTATACAACTGCAACATGACCTCACAACTTCTAAACTCAATACTCTGACTGATGAAGGCCAAAGTGCCAAAAGCCTTTTTGACCACCTTATCAACAAGCGACTCGACCTTCAAGGAACCTTGCACCTAGATCTCTCTCCTCTCAAACAGAGGGATCTACCATTTACTGTATTTTAGGTCAATTTAGTTTAGAGAAACAGCATGGAAACAAGCCCTTCAACCCACTGAGTCCACGCCGACCAATGATCACCCATACGCTAATTCTATGCCATACACAAGGGACAATTTACAGAAACCAATTAACCTGTACATCTTTGGAATGTGGGAAGTTTGGAAACCGGAGCACCCTGCGGTCACAGGGAAGACGTGCAAACTCTGTATACACAGCACCCGTAATCAGGAATGAAGCCGAGTCTCTGGCGCTGTAAGGAGGCAAATCTACTGCTGCACCACCGTGTTGCTCAAAGATGCTGGATTATGTAATTGTATGTAAATTCATGCTCCATTGAACTATGGGGCATTAAACAGAGATAAATATGATTCAGTAATCGTAATTCTTGCATTGAATCTTCTCTCAAACATTACCAAAGGCAACACATTTAAGTCATTCATTTATTTCTGTTAATGGGACACTGCTACGTGCAAAATTGTTGATTTTTTGTCTACGTAACATAGTAAAACGCTTCAGGCATGATAAATGCTTGTTAGTCTCTTTTCTTGCCTGCATACCTGAACATGTAGAGGCAAATACCATGCGCCAAACAGCAGTAAGAATCTCACTATTCTTGAATCCTTAGAACTCAGTTATGGAAAATGCTGCAGCTTCTTCCAAATGCCACAAAAACCAGGCAGCATTGCCAATGGGTATATTTTGCTCAAACAATTTGCAGGAAGGAACTGCAGATGCTGGTTTAAACCAAAGATAGACACAGAAAGCTGGAGTAACTCAGCAGGTCAGCCAGCAACCCTAGAGAAAAGGAATAGGTGACGTTTCGGGTCGAGACCCTTCTTCAGACAATCAAGCAATCCAGCTTTCTGCCTCTCCCTCGTCTAAACATGTATGTAAGAATGGGAAGCAGTGTGGGCCTCAAAGGGTCCTCAGGGACACTCCACTGATATTCCACCACAAAGCCACTATTACGCCATCTTAAAACTACACTTTAGAGAAATACAGCATAGAAACGGACTCTTGGGCCCACCAAGTCCACGCCGACCAGCGATCACCTCATACACCGACACTAGGGGCAATTAACAATTTTTACCATAGCCAATTAGCCTACGAACCTGTACATCTTTCGAAGATGTATAGGTGCAGAGCACCCCACATGGTCACAGGGAGAACGTACAAACACCGCACATACAGCATTCGTAGTCAGGATCGAACCCGGGTCTCTGGCGCTGTAAGGCAGCTGCGCCACTGCTGCGCCACACTGCCGCCATCTTTTTGCCCAATTCCCATGTCCAAACATTAGCAGCACCCTCAACCAGTTGAAGATATCCTAAGCAAAACGCAACTGCTCAAAGTGTAAGAAATCCACGATGCCCAGTCAAGTAGATGGGATAATTTGCTCACAACTTGGCTAGCAATCAGTAAGAGGCCACGTACCACATGGATAAACTGGAAATGCCACCACCTACAATGCAAGGCAAATGTAGACCGCATCTGGCCTTGGGCCAGTTTGTATTTAATCCCCATGTTGAACTGTTTTGAATTGCCGATTTGAGCCTTCTGGAACTATCAAGTGTATCCTAGGACATTGTGGGAGGTTGCTGGGGGCACGGCAAAGATTTTTGTATCTTTCGTAGCTAATGATGAGGTCCTGGAAGACTATAAGCTGAGAATGTTGCATCTTTAATCAGGAAGAGATGCAAGGACAAGCCATGGAACTATGGAACGGTGTGGTACTGTGATATAGTTGCTGCCTTAAAGCGCCAGATATTTGCGATCGATCCCGACTGCGAGTGCTGTCTACCGAATTTGTACATTCTCCCTGCGACCGCAAGGGTTTTCTCCTGTTTCCAACACTCCAACGACGTACAGGTTTGTTGGTGAGACACAAAATGCTGGAGTAACTCAGCGGCTCAGGCAGCATCTCTGGAGAGAAGGAATGGGTGACGTTTTGGGTCGAGACCTTTCTTCAGACTGACGGAGCAGAAGATAGTACCCATGCCAGCACCGAGTTGGGAAGACTTTTAAACAGAAACTGCAGGCACTATAAATCTAAAATTGAAACAGGAAATGCTGGAAATATTCAGCAGGCCTGACGGCATCGGTGGAGAGGGCAAAACAGAGACAAAGTTTCAGGTTGGTAACGTCTGATCAGGTCTGTGGGGAGTTGGGGCTGTCTAGACAGTATAGAGGTAATACAGGAAGAAAAGCTTTAATAGACACACAGTGCTGGAGTAACTCTGGAGCATCACTGCGTTAAACGTGGCTAAACGACGTTTCGGGTCAGAACCCCTCTTCAGACAAAAGACCAGTCTGAAGAAGGGGCCTACCTTCCATGTTCTCCAGAGATGCTGGCTGGCCTGCTGAGTTACTCCAGCACTTTGTCTTTTTGTGTAAACCAGCATCTGCAGTTCCTTGTACGATATGAAAGGATAAAACTTTATTCATCCCCAGAGGGAAATTGGTCTGCCAACAGTCATAAAACACACCAAGGTACACGGAATAAATTAAAAGTGAAAACTAAAGAAAAAGACAAGCGACTGTTGGCTGGTCCCCCCCCCCCACTGCCACGGAGGTTCCCGTTGCGACCGATGTTCCCGCCGCCACTGAGGCTCACGTTGCCGCGGAGGCCCCACCACTGCCGAGGCTCCTGTTGCCGCCGAGCCTCCCGTTGCCACCAAGGCCCCCCGCTGCGGCTGAGACTCTTGCTGCCGCCGAGGCCCCACCACTGCCGAGGCTTCTGTTGCTGTCGAGGCTCCCACTGCCACCGAGGCTCCCGATGCTGTCGAGGCTCACGCTGCTGCCGAGGCACCCGGTGGCGCTGCTGAGACTGCCCTCATCACCGCCAGAGGCTCCTTCGGCCCAGAGAGGCCTCGCGTCCAGCTTCTCCGCAGTCCACTGGGCGGCCTGTGGGGTGAGTCGGACCTACCGGGGCGCATTTCGGTCAGAGGCGCGACTGCAAGAAAACTACGACTTCTTGTATTTAAGAGAAAAACTTTAACCTGTGTGTTTGTTTGTTGGCATCCGAGGAAATCTGTTAGTAAGTGTGATCATGCAGACCATGCGTGTGGAAAAGGGTGCACAGAATGAGGATGATGACCCGAGGCCAAATGACCCAAATCTTCATTTGTCAGTTGTGGGCATTTCTGGCTAAAGTTGTCAGAAACCTGCTTTGTTGGCCAGTCTTCTCAATAGGTACCCACGTGTGACTCACCATCCATTTGAAACCATGATGTTTGCCAGCATTTTGAGATGGATAGACACAAAGTGTTCAGGGGTCAGGTGGCTTCCCCAGAGATGCTGCCTGACCCACTGAATTACTAGAGTCTTTTTCTGATAAATCCAGCATCTGCAGTTCCTGACCTGAAACATCATCTATCCACGTTCTCCCAAGACCGAAACGTCACCTATCCATATTCTCCAAGAGTGCCGATCCGAAACGTCGCCTATCCACGTTCTCCAGAGATGCTACCCGACCTGCTGAGTTACTCCAGCACTTTGCGTCTTTTTTTGTCTGCAGTTCCTTGTGTTCCTACTTCCTGGTCCTACTTTTCTTCAAACTACTTCTGTTGAGATATTGATACCCGAAATCAACGATTGGTTTTGAAATCACAAGGTATGGCCATGTGAATAAAGAACAGTCATTGTAAAAAAGGAGGCGCAAAGTCACACAGTAAAGCAGCCACTTGAAGCGGACAACAGTGTTTATAGACAACGGGTTCCTCAAACTGTACATGCATATATTTGTTCTGGGACAGAGCAAACGTAACAAGACTATGAGGTATTCTGAAATGATTGCCAAATGTACAGGAAACATAATGGGCATGTCAAATCGCACAAAGGACTGGGCTAACTGGAATTTCAACCAATTCCTTCCGAGAAGCAACAAACCTCAAAGCCACAACAGAGACCAGATCAAGGCAAGGGAGACCAATGTGAACAGTATTAGGTGAATGAGAAAAGCCTTCAATATACTCAGTCCTCACTGTCCACTGGCTTGTAATCCACGGACCAGCGTAATTTCGAGGTCGGTCCCAGGCCCCATCTCATTCATTTGCAAATATATTTTTACACAAAGATAGACAAGGTGCTCGAGTAACTCAGCGGGTTAGGCAGCATCTGCAGAGAAAAAGGTTAGGTCGGGACGCTTTTCTTCAGACAGTCTGAAGGTCACCTATAGTTTCTCTCTGGAGATGTTGCACGGCCTGCTGAGTTACAACATAATTTGGTGTCTATCTTTGGTATAAGCCAGCATCTGCAGCTTTTTGTTTCTATATCTATACACATGCAGCAAAGGCCAGAGATTTTAATTCAAAACAGGTGTGAGACAAAAGGATCAAAGAGTTGCTAATAGTGAAGCCAGAGGAAGGAATGCGACTGGAGGGGGAGGGGAGAAATAGGTGCCAGTCCAGGTGAGGATTTATCTAAAATGGGAAGCAATCTGTTAACTTGAGGATAGAAACATAGAAAATAGGTGCAGGAGTAGGCCATTCGGCCCTTCGAGCCTGCACCGCCATTCAATATGATCATGGCTGATCATCCAACTCAGTATCCTGTACCTGCCTTCTCTCCATACCCCCTGATCCCTTTAGCCACAAGGACCACATCTAACTCCCTCTTAAATATAGCCAATGAACTGGCCTCAACTACCTTCTGTGGCAGAGAGTTCCAGAGACTCGCCACTCTCTGTGTGAAAAATGTTTTTCTCATCTCGGTCCTAAAAGATTTCCCCCTTATCCTTAAACTGTGACCCCCTTGTCCTGGACTTCCCCAACATTGGGTACAATCTTCCTGCATCTAGCCTGTCCAACCCCTTAAGAATGTTGTAAGTTTCTATAAGACCCCCCCGCAGTCTTCTAAATTCTAGCGAGTACAAGCCGAGTCTATCCAGTCTTTCTTCATATGAAAGTCCTGACATCCCAGGAACCTTCTCTGTACTCCCTCTATGGCAAGAATGTCCTTTCTCAGATTAGACACAAAGAGGCTGGAGTAACTCAACAGGACAGGTGGCATCTCTGGAGAGATTAACTTGAATATGGATTATGAAATGTGTTAGTACAAATGGGGACAAGAGCTGGTTTTCCAATGAGTTGTTGGCAGCTTGAAATTCAAACAGCTACTCACTGGTGTTAGGGGTTATGGGGAGAAGACAGGAGAATGGGGTTGAGAGGGAAAGATGGATCAGCCATGATTGAATGGCGAAGTAGACTTGATGGGCCAAATGGCCTAATTCTGCTCCTACCACTTATGAACTCAATCTAGCCAATGTCAGCCACAGTCAAAGCAATCTCCGAACACAAGTGACCCCAAGCATTCTGGAATTTCTAAACATGCAAAGATAACATCACCGTGACTTGTTCTCTGACCCTGTGGGAAAACAGTACAGCTCCACCACCAACAGAAACAAAGCTGGAACATGCTGATGCCATTTCTAACTAACAGCTATTAGAGTGAATTCCATTAAAGAACTGAGTTGTTTTAATAATTATAAAGCAGCTTCCTTTAAAAGAACAAAGACATATTTTCATCTGAAAGGGAATCAAAAACTGTAATCAAACCACCAATAAATAAATTAGGGAAGTCAGAAGAAGCTGCTTCAGCACACGACATAAAACGTGGGACTCGTCACAGAACTTGGGGCAATTGCCGAAACTCAATTTAAGATGAAAATGGATATGCATGAACATTGAGGGATTTTATGCAGATTTTCTCAATCTCAGGCTCTGCTGGATTGAATCACTTCTGAAGACTGGTCATTGCTTTCGAATTGGAAACACAGTGAGAATTTAGACAAAAGGAGTAAAATCATATGCTGTGTAAAGAAGAGGAACTGCAGATGCTGGTTTGACATATACTGAGAGCCAGATTAAGTTAAGTGAAAACATATTCAAACAGAGCACAATAGAACCAAATAGCCTATTGTGCTATATCTAGATTTTCAAATTGGCGTGAAATTTAGAAGTGAAACACAACTCTAAAATGGCGGCATTCAATCTCTATAATTAGATCTGAGATTGTATTGGGTGATAGTGGCAAGGCATTGGAAAAACAGATTCCCTTGATGATGGCACACAAACCCATTTGAGAGCTGTGCTATAAACCAACTGTGTAAAATCAAAGGCGGACAAAAATGCTGGAGAAACTCAGCGGGTGAGGCAGCATCTATGGAGAGAAGGAATAGGCGACGTTTCGGGTCAAGACCCTTCCTCAGATTAATGTCGGGGTGGGGGGGGGGGGGGGGGGAAAGAAAGGAAGAGGCAGAGATTTCTACAGTCTTCTCAGCATCTCCTTGTACTTGAAAACAAACAAGGCATTTCCGTTTGATTTCATTATGACCAGCTCACTTAACCCCGTGCCATAAACAAAGTTGAAAGAATTGCCAGTACCAGCATAGAACAGAGAACATCACAGCACAGGAAAAGGCCCATTTCCCTGCTGACCATGATGCCAATTTAAATTAACCCCAGATAGACACAAAGCGCTGGATTGGAGTAACTCAACGGATCATGCAGCATCTCTGAAGGAAAAGGATGGGTGACGTTTTGGGTCAGAACCCTTCCTTCAGACTGAAAGCAGAGGTAGAGGATATGGCATGTCGTCCATATCCTTCCATTTCCTGCTTGTTCATGCAACTATCAAAATGCATCTTAAATATTGCTATTGTACCTGCTTCCACCACTTCCCCTGGCAAAACATTGCATGCACCTATCACTCTTTGTTAAAAAACACTTGCCTTGCACATCTTTAAACGCTACCCCCATCATCTTTTGACATTTGAATCCTGGGCAAGAAAGACTCACTATTTATCCTCTTTATATTTCTCATCAGTTTAGAAACAAATGTGACCAACTAATACTCTCTCATCCAGGCAACATCCTGGTGAATCTCTTGAGCACCCTCTCCAATGCCTTCGCATCCTTCCTATAATGCAGCGATCAAACCGGACTCCAAATCAAGTCAAGTCAAGTATATTCGTCACATACACATACGAGATGTGCAGTGAAATGAAAAGTGGCAATGCTCGCGGACTTTGTGCAAAAAGACAAACAAATTATAAACACACTCATAAACACACACATATTCTTTTACATTAAATATTGGAAGGAAAAACGTTCAGTGAAGTTAGTCCCTCGTGAGATTTACAGTCCGAATGGCCTCTGGGAAGAAACTCCTTCTCAACCTCTCCGTTCTCACAGCATGGCAACGGAGGCGTTTGCCTGACCGTAGCAGCTGGAACAGTCCGTTGCAGGGGTGGAAGGGGTCTCCCATGATTTTATTGGCTCTGAAGTTGCACCTCCTGATGTATAGTTCCTGCAGGGGGGCGAGTGAAGTTCCCATAGTGCGTTCGGCCGAACGCACTACTCTCTGCAGAGCCTTCTTGTCCTGGGCAGAGCAATTCCCAAACCAGATGGTAATATTTCCGGACAAGATGCTTTCCACAGCCGCTGAGTAGAAGCACTGGAGGATCCTCGGAGACACTCTGAATTTCCTCAATTGCCTGAGGTGGTAAAGGCGCTGCCTTGCCTTACTCACGAGTGCTGCGGCATGTGATGTCCATGTCATATCCTCAGAGATGTGGACTCCCAGATATTTAAAACAGCTCACCCTATCCACAGGATCCCCATTTATCCTCAATGGTGTGTACGTGGCCAGGTACGTGGCCTGAACAAAGTGTTATACAGATGTATCACAACTTAATAACATTTATGTGGTGACTATTGCATACTTTGGGTATGCAAGCAAAGTATTTCACTGTGACTTGTCACATGCCACTTGTGACAATAAAGTATTCATTCATTCATTCTCGGTGCCCCAATGGATAATGGGAAGTATATCTTTGCCGCTCTATTTGTGTTTGCCACTTTCAGGGATCTATGGATTTGCAACCCAAGATCCTCTGTACAATACGCCCAAGGGCCCGACCATTTAAGGGCCTGTCCCACTTGACCGTCATTTACGCGACAGGCCGGTAGTGACTGACGAGCGACGGTCGCGCGTCATCATCCGCCCGCACAGCCGTCTGGAGCGCGTGAAGAAGGGTTTCGACCCGAAACGTCATCCATTTCTTCTCTCCAGAGATGCTGCCGGTCCCGCTGAGTTACTCCTGCATTTTGTGTATATCTCCAATCGTCTTGGCCCCGCTCTGGGAGTAGGAGTGTGGGGCAGATCCGGATCTGCAACGGCCGTGAGCCCCAGGCCGAGCTCGGCGATCGCTTGCCTGTTTCTGCTGCTGTTGGAGGTGAGACGTTGCGCCGCGCCAGGGTGTCCCACTTGGCCGTCATTTACGCGACAGGCCGGTGGCGCGCGAAGATTTAGTGCAGAACGAAATCCTGGAGCGTTGCGCGATACCGCGCGCAACTCCACACTCCTCCACGCCACTCCATGCGCCCGTCCCGCGCTACCCACACGCTACCAGGTCGCGTAAATGGCGCGCAAATGACGGCCAAGTGCGACAGGCTATTTACTCTATACTTTCCCCTTACATTTAGCCTCCCAAATTGCAACACCACAGACATGTTCAGATTTAACTCCTCCTTCCATTTCTCTGCTCATATTTCCAACTGATCTATATCCTTTGACTATAATCCTCATCGTCCACACATTCTGGCAATTGTTGTGTCAGCTGCAAACTTACTAATCAGCACATCAACATTTTTGTCTAAATCACTTGCGTATGCCACAAACAAGAACTGCTAGCACTGATCCCTGTGGAACCCCACTGGTCACAGAGCTCCAGACAGAATAACACCCAGCCATCACTACTGCGTCTTCGGTGGCTCAGCTGGAATCCAATCATCCAAGTCTCTGTGGATTAATCATGTGACTTAATCTTCTGGAGCAGCCTGGAAAGTTGTCAAATGCTTTCCTAAATAAAGTCCAAGTAAACAACAATCACTGCCCTGCCCTCGATCATCTAATCACCTCCGCTAAAATCTCAATCAGATTCATGTGGCATGAACGTCCCACACAGTCATGCCGACAGCTGTCCCTAAAGCTATTGCAGATGTGTGTGTTAAATCCTTCCAGAAGAATCTTCACTATCACTGTTGTAAAGCGCAGAGGTGTACAATTTCTCTTCCGCCCTTCTTAAACAACAGTGGTTATTCTCCAGTCCTCTGGGGCTTTGCCTGAGGATGAAGTGGATACAAAGGTCTCTGACAAGGCCCCAGCACTTGTGTAAATATCAGGTTACCCAGTTGTGCTGCATCTATACATTGACCTCCTCCACTCTTTGTCACTAACTAACCATGGAAGTCAGCAGAGCAATGCTAAACATTTTATTTAAAGCAAACTGATTTTGAGTAGGCCATACGCCAACTATCGGTTAAGCAGTCCAAGTCATTTGGGTGCAACATTCCTTCCTCATTAAACAGAGATGTAATAAGACGTTTTTTTCCCCAGCAGATACTTGGTATCACGAATGACCCATTATTTTGTGAACAATTACGTCAACTGCAGAGCTGCGGCAGTAAAATGGCCGACAAGGTAGGTTGGAGGCTAGTTTGTGAAGTCGTTCTCTTCAGCGGCTGATTGTGCAGGGCTTCAGTGTGCTCCCAACGCCATCTCGTAGGCTCCTTCTCCACTCTGGGCAGTTATAGGTCAGAGGTTTTTAAAACTCGGGAGAAGATGTTGCAATTCTTCAAGGAAACTTTAGCACAGTTGGCATCACGGGTGGCACAGTAGCGTCAGAGACCCGGGTTCAATCCTGACTACGGGTGCTGTCTGTACAGAGTTTGTACGTTCTCCCCGTGACCACATGGGTTTTCTCCTGGTGCTCCATTTCCTCCCACACTCCAAAGGCAAACATTTGGCTTGGTACAAATGTAAATTGTCCCTGGTGTGTGTAGGATAGTGTTAGTGTGCAGGGGAACACTGGTCAGCGCGGACTCGATGGGCCAAAGGGTCTGTTTCCGCGCTGCATCTCTAAACTAAACAAAGTAAAATTAAGGACATGTGCAGGTCTTAAATACCAAACTACTCTCCAACCAAAATACATTCCACAAAAGATTTTTGTTTACATGAAAGAAACGATATGTAAAGCTTAGAGCACTTATTAACCGGAGCTAGTTTGTTTTCTGGACAAGATGTTAAAGGAACAGTCAGAACCAGAGGCTCGTGACAGAATTCCTTCAGCATGATGAACAACCATCATCGCACTGATTCAATTTCACGGCACTTGTTGGCAATTTCACACCTCCCTGGGTCCAAACAGCAATTGTTCACACCGTGTCAGTCTCCTGCAGCAACTTGCTATTTCAGTTACGACGACTGTAGCAAATCATTCGGGATTGAAAATCTATGCAATTACGTTGAACCTCTGGTATTTCCTTCCAATGGCCATGTAAAACATGTAATAATAATAATAATAAATTTTATTTATGGGCGCCTTTCAAGAGTCTCAAGGGCACCTTACAAAAATTGAGCATGTAGAGGAAAAACATGTAAGGGGAATGAAATAAATAGTAGAGACATGACTAGTACACAAAGTAAAGACAGAATTCAATACAAAACACAGTATGAGGCAATTAATGCACAGATGAAAAGGGACGGGGACGTGGGGCTAAGGATAGGCAGAGGTGAAGAGATGGGTCTTGAGGCGGGACTGGAAGATGGTGAGGGACACGGAATTGCGGATCAGTTGGGGGAGGGAGTTCCAGAGCCTGGGAGCTGCCCTGGAGAAGGCTCTGTCCCCAAAACTGCGGAGGTTGGACTTGTGGATGGAGAGGAGACCGGCTGATGTGGATCTGAGGGACCGTGAGGGTTGGTAGGGGGAGAGGAGGTCAATGAGATATGGGGGGGGCCAGATGGTGGAGGGCTTTGTAGGTGAGGATCAGGATTTTGTAGGTGATCCCGTGGGAGATGGGAAGCCAGTGAAGTTGTTTGAGGACTGGAGTGATGTGATGCCAGGATTGGTATGGGTGATGAGTCGGGCGGCTGCGTTCTGGACCAGTTGGAGTCGGTTGATGTAGGTGGAGCTGATGCCAAGGAGAAGTGAGTTGCAATAGTCCAGTCGGGAGGAGATGAAGGCATGGATGAGTCTTTCAGCAGCGGGCGGTGTGAGAGAGGGTCTGAGTTTGGCGATGTTACGGAGATGAAAGAAGGAGGTTTTAATGACATGGCGGATGTGAGGCTCAAGGGAGAGGGTGGAATCAAAGATCACGCCAAGGTTGCGGGCCTGGGGAGATGGGGAGACAGTGGTGCCGTCGATGGTGAGAGTGGGGTTATTGATTTTGCTGAGTGTGGCTTTGGAGCCTATGAGGAGGAATTCTGTCTTATCGCTGTTGAGTTTGAGGAAATTATGTTGCATCCAGGTTTTTATAGCTGACAAACAGGAGTTGATATGGGAGAGGGGGGGGTTGTGGGGGGATTTGGTGCCAAGGTAAATCTGGGTGTCATCAGCGTAACAGTGGAAGTCCAGATTGAAGTGGGGGAGTATCTGACCAAGGGGGAGGATGTAGATGATGAAGAGGAGGGGGCCGAGTACGGAGCCTTGGGGAACGCCTTGAGTGACTGCGGCTGTAGCAGAGGTGTGGTTGTGGAGAGAGATGAAGTGGGATCTGTTGGAAAGGTAGGAACGGAGCCAGCTGAGTGCAGAGCCTTCAATGCCGAGGTCTTTGAGTCTGGTGAGCAGGATGTTATGGTTCACTGTATCGAAGGCTGCGCTCAGGTCGAGGAGGATGAGGATGTTGAGGGAACCAGTGTCAGCAGAGGTGAGGAGGTCGTTGAGGACTTTGAGGAGAGCAGTTTCTGTGCTATGGAGGGGGCGAAAGCCAGATTGGAGTTTATACAAATAAAGCTAAAATCTGAGCTTCACAACGAAAGTCATAAAGTGGCTGTCCCTCTGCGGCGACCTAATCTGCGAGTTTAGAAGAGTTTGCCCTCAACTCAAACTCGCAGCATGGTCGACACATGATCCTAGGAGGTCCTATGAGGTCACTGGAACTCTCCTTCATGCTCGAGGGAAGTTCCCGCATATCCAGCTGGCGGTTTCATCGCTGACGCTCCATCCAGCTCGAGTTTTTCAGACGAGTACCCTCGAGCTTGAAGGTCGAAGACACACTTCTGAACTCGCGGATTAGGTCGCCGCAGTGGGACAGCCCCTTAACAGTGATTTTTTTAAAAAAAATTTAAAGACATCAGTTATGGAGTTTCACAATTTATTTTAATGCAAATACAATAGATTTCTTCCAGAGCAAATCATTTTCGATGCAATACTTGAGCAATTTAACAATACAGGTGAAGTGTGTAGTAATCTCAAAGTGCTGGAGTAACTCAGCGGGTCAAGCAGCATCTCTGGAGAAAAAGGATGGGTGACGTTTCGGGTTGGGATCCTTCGTCCATCCTTTGTCTCCAGAGGTGCTGCCTGACCCGCTGAATTACTCCATCACTTTGAGTCTATCTTTGGTATTAACCAGCATCCATAGTTCTTTGTTTCTACATTGAGTAGTAATATCTTCTTTGAAGCCAGCTCTTGCACTAAAAGTTATTTCTTGCACTAAACATTATTTCCGTTATCGTGTATCTGTATACAGTGGATGGTTCGATTGTAATCATTGGTTGTCTTTCCGTTGACTGGTTAGCAAGCAACAAAACCTTTCACTGCAGCACGGTACACGTGAAATAAGCTAAACCAAGCCACAAACTAAAGCTCTCCATTGTTAAGGGTTTTCCTGGGCTCACTTTTTAAGAAGGATGAGGAAATACAGTAACTAAATTGGATGACAGAAACTGAAGCATCCACCTTGGGGGGAGAATCTGATCAAGATATACACGTTGTTGTCATGCTTGTATTGGGAAGATTGAGATAAGCAGCACCTTGTCACGGATGACTCAATGATCAAGGGTTCGCCGATTTAGTGTGCGGAGCGAAGGTTAAGACGGAAACAAAGAAAATAACATTTTATGCAGGGAATAGTTGCTGCCAAGCTACCTTTGTATCGGTGGTGGAGTCATGCGGGGCTTTTGAAAGGGAATTTGGCAGACAATGCAGGGAAGTAATTGGCCGTGTCGAAATGCTGGTTTAAAAAAAAATGACACAGTGCTGAAATAACTCAGCGGGTCAGGCAGTATCTGTGGAGAACATGGATAGGCGGTGTTTCGGGTCGGGACACTTCTTCAGACTGATTGTGATGAGGGAGGGGGAGGTTAGCTGGAAGAGAAGAGGGGGACAGGACAAAGCCTGGCAAGTATTAGGGGGATACAGGGCAAACATAGAAATATACGAAATAGGTGCAGGAGTAGGTCATTCGGCCCTTCGAGCCAGCTCCACCATTCAGTATGATCATGGCTGATCATCCAACTCAGTATCCTGAACCTGCCTTCTCTCCATACCCCCTGATCCCTTTAGCCACAAGGGCCACATCTAACTCCCTCTTAAATATAGCCAATGAACTGGCCTCAACCACCCTCTGTGGCAGAGAATTCCACAGATTCACCAATCTCTGTGTGAAAAAAAAATTTCAGTAAAAGACTTATCCTCAAACTGTGACCCCATGTTCTGGACTTCCCCAACGTCGGGAACAATCTTCCTGCATCTAGCCTGTCCAACCCCTTAAGAATTTTGTAAGTTTCTATAAGATCCCCCGTCAATCTTCTAAATTCTAGCTAGTACAAGCCGAGTCTATCCAGTCTTTCTTCATATGAAAGTCCTGCCATCCCAGGAATCAATCTGGTGAACCTTCTCTGTACTCCCTCTATGGCAAGAATATCTTTCCTCAGATTAGGACACCGAAACTGTACGCAATACTCCAGGTGTGGTCTCACCAAGGCCCTGTACAACTGCAGTAGAACCTCCATGCTCCGATACTCAAATCCTTTTGCTATGAATGCTTACATACCATTCGCTTTCTTCACTGCCTGCTGCACCTGCATGTCTACTTTCAATGGCTGGTGTACCATGACACCCAGGTCTCGTTGCATCTCCCCTTTTCCTAATCAGCCACCATTCAGATAATAATAATAATAATAAATTTTATTTATGGGCGCCTTTCAAGAGTCTCAAGGACACCTTACAAAAATTGAGCATGTAGAGGAAAAACATGTAAGGGGAATGAAATAAATAGTAGAGACATGACTAGTACACAAAGTAAAGACAGAATTCAATACAAAACACAGTATGAGGCAATTAATGCACAGATGAAAAGGGACGGGGACGTGGGGCTAAGGATAGGCAGAGGTGAAGAGATGGGTCTTGAGGCGGGACTGGAAGATGGTGAGGGACACGGAATTGCGGATCAGTTGGGGGAGGGAGTTCCAGAGCCTGGGAGCTGCCCTGGAGAAGGCTCTGTCCCCAAAACTGCGGAGGTTGGACTTGTGGTAACAGTCTACTTTCCTGTTCTTGCCACCAAAGTGGATAACCTCACAATTATCCACATTATACTGCATCTGCCATGCATTTGCCCACTCACCCAACCTATCCAAGTCACCTTGTAGCCACCTAGCATCCTCCTCACAGCTAACACTGCCCCCCAGCTTCGTGTCATCCGCAAACTTGGAGATGTTGCATTCAAGTAGTTGGGCATCTGCCTATCTGCAGATGGCCAGAGATGAAAAGACAAAAGATGTGAGATACAAACAGAAGAGTTACGAATGTGAAGCCAGAGGAAAGAATTGATGGAAGGGGCGGGTGAGGGGTGAAGGAAACAGGGTGGGGGAGAAGGGGGTGGCGAGGTTTGGTGTGTTACCTATAATTGGAGAATTCATAGTTCATTTTGTTAGATTTCCTAATGGAAATGACAGTATTTCAGTAAAAATTGAAATTAATGCAAGATCAAGCTGTATTCCATCTGCCATTTCTGCACACGGAAACCACTATGCTTTACCAACCATGGAGTACATTATCAATCCCATAATTTGCGGCAATATTTACCACATGTACACAAACACTGGCAAACCGAGAAACCACAAGAGTGTGAAGTATGTTTAGCTAAGCACCACCTCCAACACATGTATCTATTTTCAGGTCCAGAATCTATTTTTTTTAGTTTAGAGATACAGAGCGGAAACAGGCCCTTTGGCCCACCGCGTCCGTGTCGACACTAACCCTATCCTACATAATAGGGACAATTATATTGAAACCAATTAACCTACAAACCTGTTTAAGAAGGTTGCTGCCTCACCCGCTGAGTTTCTCCAACACTTTTGTCAACCTACAAACCTGTATGTCTTGGGAGTGTGGGAGGAGAGCAGAGCACCCAGGGCGAACGCACAAACTCCGTACAGACAGCACCCGTAGTCAGGATGCAACCCACGTGGCTGGCGCTGTAAGGCAACAACTCTACCGCTGCACCACCATGCCACCTTTTTCTCTAAAGAAGGGTTTCAGCCCGAAACGTCGCCCATTTCCTTCGCTCCATAGATGCTGCTGCACCCGCTGAGTTTCTCCAGCATTTTTGTGTACCTTCGATTTTCCAGCATCTGCAGTTCCTTCTTAAACACCTTTTTCTTTACACATGCTGCCTAGTCTGCTGTGTTACTCCAGCATTTTGGCATGGTGGCGCAGCGGTAGGGTTGCTGCCTTAAGCGGCCTTTTCACGGGGCGACTTGACGCAAGAGTTAACCGGAGTTTAACATCGTGGGAACCTCGTGCGATAACAGTACGGCATTCGTGGACCACCGTGGACCACCGTAGCGCTAACGGCAGGTCATCGTGTAACTTGGTCACTCGGGAGAAAATTCAAGAAAGTTTGAATTTCTCCAAGAGTGACTTGTACACTTGTGGTTGAGTATTGCAACATTATATGAACGTAGTGGCCAGTGCGATATCCGTAATAACTCTTGCGGGTACCGTGGGAACTCCTGCGAACGGTGAACCCGGAAGCTGGACAGAGGGAACGGTGAGTAAAAATTATCTTATGTGGGATTGAATTTTAAAAATAAATAAAAATAAAGATTTGCATCCGCATATGGACATCAACTTATTCATGAGTTATGTTAATGAGATTCAAGAAAATAACTATAATCTTTAAAAGGGACTTTAAAAGGGACTTTACTGAAAGGTTACGCATTTTTATGGTCCGTGAGAAATTTTTCACATGTACTTCTTTGAGAGATACAGGTCGGAGTCCTCGGGTCCAGGGGTCCGGAACGCTACCAATCAATGTTGTACAGAGACCAGTGTAAGGAGTGAACTGCACATGCTGGTTTAAACCGAAGACAGACACAAAAAGCTGGAGTAACTCTGCGAGTCAAGCAGCATCTCTGGAGAAAAAAAGCTGATGTTTCGGGACGAGACACATCTTCAGACTCAATTCCGATTAGGCTGTCTGAAGAAGGGTTCCGGTGTTGGGGGAGTCCAGAACCAGGGTCCCAGTTTTACAGTCTACCGTGGGAACTCTTTAACTCAGTAAAGTAAAGTAGCCTTTATTGTCATATCAGCGCACAGGCAGCAGTTGACTGTTGCTCTATTCAGTTTCCCAGGGGGTCGGGACGGGACTGGAGTTGGGAGAGAAAGGTGGGGGAGTCGAGGGAGAGGAGGGGGAGACAGATGGGGGTGTCTTCATTTACTGACGGCGGGTGTCTGTCACTGAAACAGGCAGGTGAGATTTCACATCCACCTTGTGTGTGCCTCTCTCTCTCTCTCTCCCTCCCTCTTACACAGGCTGAGAAACTCTGCCTCTGTGAGTGTACGTCTCTTTCTCCCCCTCTCCCACACACAGTAAGACCGAGGTACTGTGCTCAGTCCATCTGTGTCTCCCACATACACAGTAAAATATGTCTCCAAATGAGCCAATTCAACCAAGGGAGGATATATATAGTGTGTGAAAAAAAAAAGTTACATCATTTGTGTCACGTGTAGTTCACGATGTTCATTCAAGATTTAACGGGAAAGCTCGGGAAACGGACAAGTTCACTCGCACAAATAGCAGAAATGCCGAGTACCGTGGGAACTCTTTATCTACTGCCGTTATATCGTGCGAGACTCGTGCTGGACCACGACCTCTTCACTCTGGTGACATCTTGCGTCAACTCGCCCCGTGAAAAGGCCGCTTTACAGCGCCAGAGACCCAAGGTCGATCGTGGCGACGGGAGCTTTCTCTACGGAGTTTGTACGTTGTGCCCATGACCTGCATGGGTTTCCTCCGGGAACTCCAGTTTCCTTCCACCTTCCAAAGACATACAGGGTTGTAGGTGAATTGGCTTGGTAAATTTGTAAATTGTCCATAGTGTGTGTAGAATAGTGTTAGTGCGCGGGGATCGCTGGTCAGCACAGACTCGGTGGGCCGAATGTTTCCATCCTGTATCTCTGAACTAAACTAAATCTGAACATTTTGTGTCTATCTACAGTACTAACTTGTTACACCCGATACCAAAAGACCAGGAAGCAACCTTGGAAGCCCATCATTTAACACCCTTGCCAGAGGTAATGGAATCCTGCAGAGGGCCGCCACATGTTGGATAGTTATATGGATGGGAAAGGAATGGAGGGTTATGGTCTGAGCGCAGGTATATGGGACTAGGGGAGATTATGTGTTCGGCACGGACTAGAGGGGTCGAGATGGCCTGTTTCCGTGCTGTAATTGTTATATGGTTATGTTACTGATAAACAGTCTGCAATGATACTAGGTGGCACAAAGGATCTCGGAATCCACCCATAAGGTGTAGCTGTCAGCCAAGCTACATTTTGGAAATACCCCTCTCAGTATCAATTACTGTTATTAATATTGGAGACATTTGTTTCTTAAGCCATTTCTTTGGCACTGAACAGCCAATTTAACAGGGGGCAAATATGAATAGACTTTTTCTGACAGAAGTAGGGTCAGAAATATCAGCAGGCTGTAATTCAAGGACACCGAATGGCTTTGGTTGACAGGATTATCACTCAACCAATTTTATGTCACACCAAACTAAGATCTGGTTCAACCAGTTCCACTTTGCTTTACAATAACTGGCATACAAGCAAAACTACTCAATTATCTAACTGTGACCAGCAAACAAGTCAAAAGACGGAAAAAAAATTCCCAGTTGAGAAAAAACACAAAGAGCTGCAGTAACTCAGCTGGTCAGGCAGTATCTCTGGAGGACATGGATCGATGTTGATTTGGGTCGGGACATTCTTCAGACTGGAGAAGGATTCTAATCCAAAATGTCTTCTATTTTGTAGTGGTAAACTAGCATCTGCTGTTCCTGCAGGCCTGGGTGGAGTGGATGTGGAGAGGATGTTTCCACTCGTGGGGGGGGGTCTAGGACCAGAGGTCATAGCATCAGAATTAAAGGACGTTTCGTTAGAAAGGAGATGGGAGGAATTTCTATAGTTAGACAATAGACAATAGGTGCAGGAGTAGGACATTCGGCCCTACGAGCCAGCACCGCCATTCAATATGATCATGGCTGATCATCCCCAATCAGTACCCTGTTCCTGGCTTCTCCCCATATCCGCTGACCGCTATTTTTTAAGAGCCCTATCTAGCTCTCTCTTGAAAGTATCCAGAGAACCTGCCTTCACCGCCCTCTGAGGCAGAGAATTCCACAGACTCACCACACTCTGTGAGAAAAAGTGTTTCCTCGTCTCCGTTTTAAATGGCTTACTCCTTATTCTTAAACTGTGGCCCCTGGTTCTGGACTCCCCCAACATCTGGAACATGTTTCCTGCCTCTAGCGTGTCCAAACCCTTAACAATCTTATACCTTTCAATGAGATCCCCTCTCATCCTTCTAAACTCCAGAGTGTACAAGCCCAGCTGCTCCATTCTCTCAGCATATGACAGTCCCGCCATCCCGGGAATTAACCTTGTAAACCTACGCTGCACTCCCTCAATAGCAAGAAGGGTGGTGAATCTGTGGAATTCATTGCCACAGAAGGCTGTGGAGGTCGTCAATTGATATTTTGAAGGCATAGATAGATTCTCGCAGAGAACGGGTGTCAGGGGTATGGGGAGAAGGCAAGAGAATGGGGTTAAGAGGAAAAATTAGATCAGCCATGATTGAATGGCAGAGTACATTGAATGACGGAGTAATTCTGCTCCTATCACAAATTAATTCATGAAGTCTCCATCTATCCATTTTACCCTTATGTTCCATATCTACATCACTGCATGTAGATGCAGTGCAACACTAGGTTAAGGATACTCCAGCCATGCCAATAGCTTGAAAAGTAGGTAGAACAGACGACTCCTGTACGTTGGCGAAACCAAACGTAGAATCGACGACCGTTTCATTGGACACTTCCGCTCGGTCCGCCTAGGCCTGCGGTATCTCCCGGTTGCCAACCATTTCAACTTCCCTTCCCATTTCATACCGACATTTCTGTCCTGGGCCTCCTCCATTGACAGAGTGAGGCCACGCAAACTGGAGGAACTGTACCTCATATTTAGCTTGGGTAGCTTTCAACCCAGCAGTATGAACATTGAATTCTCTAATTTTAAGTAACTTGGCCTCATACTCCCCTCCAGTCCCCCCTCCCTCCCTCCCTTGGCGTTTTACCAGTTACACAGTTATCCATATTGTTTCTCTTGAGATCGCACCTTCCCGAGCCAACAATGGACTTTCCAGGCATAGCACTGCCTGGTCATTTGTGGCTAGCCCGGATTGGCCCTGGTCTTTGCTCACATCCAGCTCTTCACCCCCCACCCCCCTCTTTCAGTCTGAGGAAGGGTCTGGACCCGAAACGTCACCCATCCCTTTTCTCCAGAGATGCTGCCTGACTCCAGCAATTTTATCTCTATCTTTAGAACAGAGGATCAGCGGGTCTGTGCATCATGTCCATTTCTTGGCACTCCTCAAAAGAGATTCACAAATTACCTGATGGAACACTGCGGGACCTTCTGTCCATTTAAGTTTTTAGAAATACAAGGAATACAATGTTTTGATACACATTCTTTCATTTTAAAACAAACATTTTGACTTAATTGTGCATTTTTACAAGACCAGCACCTTTGTTACACTATTTTCTCATCCATGACTTGTGGATCTCTGTTTTTCGCACTTAATCGAGTGGAAGGTCGAAAAACAGGACAGAGAAGGTATGGTCCATTCTTCAGTTTAAGAAGTGGCAGAAATTTTTGGGGAAGTTATAGGAGCAGAATGAGGACATTCAGCCCATCAAGTCTATTCTGCTGTTCAATCATGGCTGAACTATCTTTTCCTCTCAACCCCATTCCACTGCCTTCTCCCCATAACCCCTGACATCCGTACTAATCAAGAATCTGTCAATCTCAGCCTTAAAAATATCCAATGACGGCCTCCACAGCCTTACATGGTAATGAATTCCACAGATTTACCACCCCCTGACTGAATACATCCCTCCTCATCTCCCTTTTAAGGGTACGTCCTTTTATTCTGAGGCTTTGGCCTCTGGTCCTAGACTCTCCTGCTAGTGGAAACATCCTCTCCACATCTACCCAGGCCTGGATGTAGAGGATCGGCAAAGTTCCACCTCGGGAATGAGTTGGATGATCAGCCATGATCATATTGAATGGCGGTGCAGGCTCGAAGGGCCGAATGGCCTACTCCTGCACCTATTTTCTATGTTTCTATGGGATACTATAAAAGATTGTTACAACAATGTATTGATTTCAGGACATGCCTTTTACACCATGCTAATTTTTGAATTATTTGTGCCTTTCAGTTATTCCACGTCATCATTCATAAACTTCAAAAAAGTGTTTTCTCCTTCCCCCTCAACCCTTCCCTTCAATAATCTGAATTGGTGCAATCAAAACTGAACTTTAGTGACATCCAAAGCGATCGTCTCCACAGAGATGGTGTAATACGCGTTACAGCAGACACCGTTGAGTGAGGCAAGAGGAAAAAAGGAATGTAAAACTGTGCTAACATAAAGTTTTCAAAATCAGACTCATCACACTCAACCCCCGCATACATTTGCAGTGATGTCACTTGGATTCCCAAAAAGCTAAACTAGGGATCATAAAATTTGCATAACCTACATCGGAACGTTGACCAACATCTGACCACACCAGTCTTTGCAGATTTAGATTATTGCCTTTGAGCTGCAGAAACATTACTACAGGTGATCCGTCTCACAACAGGGATAATGTGTATTAGCATAAAGTAGACAGAAAATGCTGGAGTAGCTCAGCGGGTCAGGGAGCATCTCTGGAGGAAAAGGATGGGTGACGTTTTTGGTTGGAACCCTTCTTCAGACTGATCGTAGAGGTGAGGAGGGAGCGGGGGAATAAACTTCAGGCAAGAAAAGGCCAGAACCAATCTGGATCAGCCACAGATGACCTCAGGAAGTTGGAGCCCATAATGGCTCACTGGTGAAGATGCAATAACAAGAGGATACAAGGACGCAAACAGTGGAACTCCTACCAGTTACCTATTCACCTATAGTTTTTCACCAGAGATGCTGCCTGACCCTCTGAGTTGCTCCAGCATTTTGTGTCTGCCTTCAAAGGGAGGAATTCTCCAGGAGGTTCCTGATCCTACCTTTGACCTCTAGTTTTGCTTCCTCACTCTGGATTAACCCCCAAAATATAGTTTCTAATCATCTGTAAATTGCTCAAGAATAAAACAGAAATCACTGGATTATTGCCATCCAAACTCAAGTCAAGACATTTTTGTTGCCATCTTGACTGGTGACAGTAAGTATAACAATCACAAACACATTAAGAGATGGAAAAAAACATCAAGCGTGTAGGAAAGAACTGCAGAAGTTGGTTTACATCAAAGATAGACATAAAATGCTGGAGTAACTCGGCATCATCTCTGGAGAGAAGGAATGAGTGATGTTTCACGTCAACCCGTATGCCACCCATTCCTTCTCTACAGAGATGCTGCCTGGCCCGCTGAGTTACTCCAGCATTTTGTGTCTATCGTCAAGTATTGATCAAGGACAGGCAAGACTGGAAAAGACACCTAGAATGGAAGTCTCCAGTATTAAACATACCATCTTGACTGAGATAAAGTGGTGAACACGATGCAACTCAGATCTACATCCCCTTTGATGTCTCGTTTTCACACCTTACACTTCCTTATCTCTGGGCTTCTCTCTTCCTTGACTCAGTCTGAAGAAGGGCGTCGACCTGAAACATCAGGCCTCCTCGGACTGATTTTGAGCCCGGGAGCTGATCGCCTCGACGCGGAGGGCCCGAACGCCACCGGCTACGGGAGTCAAGATCGTCCCGTCAACGGGGTCTCGAGGCCCACGACTGAGGAAGAACTAAGGGAAGGACTTGAACTTTATTTCGCCTTCCATCACAGTGAGGAAGGTGTAGTGGTCACTGTGGTGGATGTTCATGTTAAAATGTGTTTTTGAGTGATCTGTTGCTTTTAATTGTATGACTGACATGGCCAATGAAATTCCTCGTATATTGCAAAACATACTTGGCGAATAAAGTGTGATTCTGATTCTGATTCCATCCAGAAATGCTGCCAGTTACTCCAGCATCTTCAACCTAAAGCCGTGCTTTAAGTGCATCAACCTCATTCGAGTCAAACTATGCATAGTCAAGTTCCAACCCGTTCTCATTCAGCCAAATTCTATTTAAAAATTATGACTGAATCTTCTCAAGAAGATTCAAGGGAATGCAAAACAATTAAATGCAAACAATCTAATTTAAGTGTGGCTCCAAAGGAAAGTTTTAGCCAATTTCAAGCACGCTGATGTACTAAATAACCCAGCTCTACAAGCTCAGACATGCAAACATTTTCATCCGGATATATACTGGGGATAATGTCTGCTACTATGCCAATTAAACAAAAACAAACTAAAAGCATGTTTACATTCTAAACAAGATGGCAGTCGAGAACAATTTGTAATCCTAACAAAGTCCTTTATGTTGTGCCACACTTGTGCTACAGGTCCTTTATGTTGTACCATAAATAATCTCATTGTTAGAAAACAATTCTGCGCTTAATTCACAAATAGAGGTCATGCACAAGAAAGGCTTTAAAGAGAACATCAATTTAATTAGAGCACCGGGAACTTGAAAGGAAGACCAGTTAACCAGCTGTCGGCCCCAACAGATTTAAGATTATAGTAAGACACCTGAATTAAGGACATTGTCCAGATGCTTCCTGCAAACTGATGCTCGGCCCCAACAACTCAGCTCAGGACACAAGTACATGGATGATGGGCTGGCTTCATCTCTCTTTCCACTTAGGGCAGCACAGTGGCGCAACAGTAGTTACGGCCTTATAGCGCCAAATCAATCCTGACTTTGGGTGCTGTTGGTATGTTCGCCCTGTGACCGCATGGGTTTTCCCCAGGTACTCCGGTTTCCTCCCATAGTCCAAAGGCGTACATGTTTGAGGGTTAATTGGCTTCCGTAAATTTTTCCTAGTGTGTAGGATAGTGTTGGTGTGCGGGGATCCCTGGTCGGCGCAGGCTCAGTGGGCTGAAGGGCCTGTATAACTAAAGTCACTAAGGAACATCAGGAGGAAACAGCAGTTTCCATTCTCAGTGTCATTTACAGTGCAGGCAAATCTGCGAATACATGGGGGAGAATGGGGACTGTCTCAGCTATGGTCTATAGATGACTGCGGAACTGCAGATGCTGGTTTACAAAAAAAGACAAAGTGCTGGAGCAACTCAGCTGGTCAGGCTACATCTTTTATAGGTGAAAAGGTGACGTTTCTGGTTTCAGAAGATCGAGAATACACCCTTTGCTTACAAGAGTCTGATAGCATCGGGGTGGGAGCTGTTCTTGAACCTGGTGGTACATACTTTCTTCAGAAGGGTTTCAACCTGAAACGTCACCTATCCATGATCTCCAGAGATGATGCCTGACACACCTAGTTACTCCAACTGTGTGTCTTTTTTTGTCTATAGATGACTAAGGTTTAATGTCCAATTTGGTATTGTTATCAGTTTATTATATCCACCTGTATTGAGACATTGTGGAAATTTTTGTCTTGCGAGTCATCCTGGAAAATTACACCAAGCAGAAGTACATCAGATAGTACAAAAAAGTAAACAGGGCAGATTATGGCGTTGCGGCTACACAGATATATAAAATGCAAGGGCCATAATGAGATAAATTGGGAATACCTCCGAGGCTTACAAGAGTGTGATAGCTGCAGGGAGGATGCTGTTCTTGAACCTGGTGGTTCATACTTTCTAGCTTTTGTATCCTTTGCCAGATAGGAGAGGGGATGAGAAAGAGTGAGCTTCGGTTATGTTGTTTTGCAAAGGCAGCATTTAGTTTAGACGGAGATGATGGGGGGGGGGGGGGGGGTGATGGAAAGAGGCTGACTTGTACGATGGATGCTTTCTCGGGGGTGGAAGATTCCAACCTTCACGTGGTCCGCCCTGTTTCGACAAATGCAATCATCCCGGCGTGCACAATCAAATAAGATCAAATAGAACAAGTTGTCCTCCAACTTTAGGTTATGCACGCCACACGCAAGAAGAAGAAGAAGATGCTTTCTCAACTCTCTTCAATGTCTTGCTGTCTTGGGCAGAGCAGCTGCCATGCCAAGCTGTGATTCATCCGGATAGGATGTTTTCTATGGTGCATCTGTGGAACTTGGTGCGAGTCATTGCAAAGATGCCAAATACCCTTGGCCTTGTGAGAAAGACAGCGTGCTTTCTTGGCGTAGCATCAATGTTGCTGAACCAGGACAAATCGTTGGTCAGGAACATGAAGCTCGTGACCAACTCCGCTTCAACACCATTGATGCAAACTGGGGCGTGCACTCCACCCGTTTCACAAAGTCAATGACCAACTCTTTCGACTCGCTGACATTGAGTGGGAGTCTTGTTGTCTTGACATCACATGGCTTAGCACTCTGTCCCTTTCCTGTACTCGTTTGAGATCTGGCCAACGACAGCGGTGCCATCTGCCATCTTGTAAGTGCACATTTGTGAGTGCATAGTGTGTCTATTAAGGGTCTGAGGACACAGCTGATGTTGAGAATTATTGTGGAGGATGTTTCCTTGCCCATCTTTAGTGATCGTGATTCATGGGTCAGGAAGCCAAGGATCCTCCTGCCCAATCAATAATTATACAATGCAGACTTCAGCAATAAGTTTTTCACAATGCAAGCATTAAACCACAAATGAACCACAAACTGTGCAGTGACCAGGTGAAACTATTATTCTCTTTACTTAATGCTTTTCCAGAAAGGAACCCAAACTCAGATCTATTCACCTCAGTATTTGCATTTCTGCTATTTCCTCAAACATAATTATTTGGATGTTGAATGCACAAGTGAAAAGCCTGAATGTTAAATGCACAAGTGAAATCAATCTATGTTTAATACCTTGTGTTGATTTGATAAGCATTGAAAACAAGATTATCAAGGAAAACTGTCTACAATTCTCTCATTTGCTACTGTAAGGAAGAATTTCATTGTTCTATCTGAGACATATGACAATAAAACACACTTGACTCGTGTATGGTTGCACAATCGGTAGTTGCCAACCAGCAGGCACGGAAATCGCTATCAAAACATGCAGGGGACACAATTTCTTGGCAGCCGCGTGCGCATGGACACGTGCACGCACGCGAGGCTTCGGCCGTGGGCTTGAATCGGCCCATTTGCGGGGTCTTTCATCAGCCGGCGGGGGCTTCAACATCGGCCTTGATCGCCTTGATGCAGCAGTTTGATTTTAAACTTGATTTTGAAAGGCCTCGCAAATGGGCCGATTCAGCCCTTAGAAAGCGGCTCATAAAGTCCGGATAACAAAACATGTGGGGGGTGGGTGGGAAGAGATCGTCCCCCTCCTCTCAAAGCACGGGGGGGGGGGGGGGAGAGAAACGTGTGTGTCCCCTGTACCCCCCAGGATTTCCGCCCGTGCCACCCAGCAGGGGAAAACCTTTCCAAGGATTAGGAACTCCATGAGTGGACCAGTGTTTCAAGCATAAAGACATTTGCCTTAGAAACAGAAAGCAGAGCATTTCCCTTGTCCTTCACCTGAGAGATTATCATGGCATCCAGAATCTTGTCCCTGCCAGTACACAACCATACACAGAGTGGTGAATCTCTGGAATTCTCTGCCACAGAAGGTAGTTGAGGCCAGTTCATTGGCTATATTTAAGAGGGAGTTAGATGTGGCCCTTGTGGCTAAAGGGATCAGGGGGTATGGAGAGAAGGCAGGTACAGGATACTGAGTTGGATGATCAGCCATGATCATATTGAATGGGCCGAATGGCCTACTCCTGCACCTATTTTCTATGTTTCTATGTTTCTATACTAATTACTACTATGAAGACCCAATCTTCCAAGGTGCACCTTATGCTTTTTAATCTGATTACTAATTTTACTTAAAGACCAAATGCGTTTCAATCATCATAAAATCATAAGTGATCTGCAGTCCCTTGTATCCGTGTGCATAAGATCATAAGTGATAGGAGCAGAATTAGGCCATTCGGTCCATCCAGTCTACTCCGACATTCAATCATGGCCGATCTATCTCTCCATCCTAAGCCCGTTTTCCTTCCTTCTCCCCATAACCCCCGACATTTCTTCAACCATTCCATCTCCTCCGAAACTCACAAAGAAAAAGCTGAAGAAAGAGTTAAGCAAACCTCATAATCAGCTGCAGAATTTCTACTGCATATACTCACATCCAGATTTTTGAATTAAAACAAAAAGAGTAAACAGATTGACAGAATTATTGGCTGAATGTGCCAGATCAAATTACAGATCCAGACAGGATGCTAGATACACCCACGGCCTGTTCTTCAACAGTACCGTGTCATAGAGAAATGCAGGATGTGCGTGTAGCAGTATCCTCAGAGCGTTTGTGACTAAATAACTCGGGGGGACATTTTTAAGGAGTAACAATTATCCAGGCCCTATTTCAAGAGGTCAAACCAATAGGAACAAATTTGTAATTTGACACTTTTTACAAAGTTCTGAGCGGGTGATATCGTACCTTGCAAGCCAAGTTATTGCTGTAAAATGGAGGCACTAGGAACTATAGACACTGATTTACAAAACAAAATGCTGGAGTAACTCAGGAGGTCAGGCAGCATCTGCGGAAGACATGGATAGGCAATGCTTCGGGTCGGGACCATTGCTCAGACTGGCCCACTGAGTTGAGTTTAGTTATGGTCACGTTTATCGAAGTACAGAGAAAAGCTTTGTGCTGCTCGCTAACCAACCAGCAGAGAGACTATACATGATTGCAATAGCTAGATACATCATAAAGGGAACAACGTATAGTGCAAGATTACTCCACCAATTTGCCCTGTTGGTTACAATGTGGGAAATGTACCAACTAACTTACAAACGCAAAGTGCCAAAAAACAAGAAAGTAGGTGTCAGACTGAATAGACAATAGGTGCAGGAGTAGGCTATTTGGCCCTTCGAGCCAGCACCGCCATTCAATGTGATCATGGTTGATCATTCCCAATCTGTACCCCGTTCCTGCCTTCTCCCCATATCCACCAAAGATCATGGAGCTCCGCTCAAGTATCTTTGATATCCACTGACTCCGCTGCCTTTAAGAGCTTTATCTAGCTCTCTCTTGAAAGTATTCAGAGAACCGGCCTCCACCGCCCTCTGAGGCAGAGAATTCCACACTCACACAACTCTCTGTGAGGAAAAAGTGTTTCCTCGTCTCAGTTAAATGGCTTACCCCTTATTCTTAAACTGCGGCCCCTGGTTCTGGACTCCCCCAACATCGGGAACACGTTTCCTGCCTCTAGCGTGTCCAAACCCTTAATAATCTTATATGTTTCAATAAGATCCCTTCTCATCCTTCTAAACTATATATTTATACAATGGTACATGGACACACTGATCTGTTCTGTATTCATGCCTACTAGGATCTGTTGTGCTAAAGCAAAGCAAGAATTTCATTGTCCTATCAGGGATCTCGATCTCCAGAGTATACAAGCAAGACAAGCAAGCAGAGTATACAAGCATATGACAGTCGCGCCATCCCGGGAATTAACCTTGTAAACCTACGCTGCACTCCCTCAATAGCAAGAATGTCCTTCCTCGAATTAGGGGACCAAAACTGCACACAATACACCAGGTGTGAAAACCCGTCCAACAACGTGGGCTTGGTGATGTGGTGCAAAGGTAGGATTAGGATTGACACATGTAGGAAATTAGTGGGCGGCACGTTGGCACAGTGGTAGAGTTGCTGCCTCACAGTGCCAGAGACACGGGCTCAATCCTGACTATGGGTGCTGTCTGTACACAGTTTGTACGTTCTCCCTGTGACCTTGCAAGTTTTCTCCGGTTGCTCCTACACTCCAAACAGTTTGGTTTGTAGGTTAATTGGCTTTGGTGAAAACTGTGAATTGTCGTTAATGTGCCGGATAGTGCTAATGTACGGGGGATCGCTGTCGGCCTGGGCTCGGTGGGCCACATGGCCTGCTTCTGAGCTGTATCTCTAAACTAAAACTAAACTACCTGTTCCTGAACCTGGTGGCGTGGGACGGCAGGCTTCTGTACCTCCTGTCCGATGATAGCAGCAAGAAGATAAGGCCCAGATAGAGGGGATCCTGAACAATAGATACCGCCTTCTTCCGGCAGCAGCTCATGTTTTCAACATTGCCTGCGATGCTTTCAACAATGGGGCGGGCTATACCCGTGACAGACTAGGCTGAGTCCACCACTCCCTGCAACCACTTGCATTCCTATATGTTAGAATTGCCACACCAGGCCCTGACGCAACCAGTCAAGAGACATTCTACAGTACATTTAAGGTAAACTGTATTCGGGACATTAGTTGAGTTTTAGAAATACAGCGTGGAAACGGGCCCTTTGACCCACGCCGACCAGTGATCCCCACACACGAACACTGTCCTGCACACTAGGGACAATTTTACATTTCTTACCGAAACCAATTACCCTACAAACCTGTACGTCTTTGGAATGTGGGAGGAAACCGGAGCACCCAGAATAAAATCCACACAGGTCACAGGGTGAAAGTACAAACTCCGTACAGTCAGGATTGAACCAGGGTCTTTGGCGCTATAAAGCAGCAACTCTACTGCTGTGAAACAGTGCTGCCCTGCTGAATCTCTTTAAATGTCTAAGAAATTCGAGACGCTGGTGTGCTTTCTTTGTGATTATATCTATGTGCTGGGACTAATGGAGGTCATCTGAGATATCAACGCCCAGGAGTTTCAACCTGGAAATGACAGATACAGCAATATGTAAACAGTGAGTGTAGAACAGCAGAATGATTCAAAGATTATGGTGCGTCTGAAGCAAAAAAAATCCAAAGACTATAACAACAAATAACCACAGGAGTAGGAAAGAACTGCAGATGCTGGTTTAAATCGAAGGTAGACACAAAATGCTGGAGTAACTCAGCAGGACAGGCAGCATCTCTGGAGTGAAGGAATGGGTGACGTTTTGGGGTCGAGACCCTTCTTCAGACGTTTCGGGACCGAGACCCTTCTTCAGTCTGAAGAAGGGTCTCGACCCCGAAACGTCACCCATTCCTTCTCTCCAGAGATGCTGCCTGTCCCGTTGATTAACCAAAGGAGGTTGTGTTAAGAGTAAGAATATGTGGCAGCACATCCATGAAGTGGGTGTGAGAAAGGCATTTGTGAATGATAATGGCGTACAAAGAAGTCACGCATCCTGCCTGCGCAGGTACTGCAGATACTGGTTTAAACTGAAGATAGGCACAAAAAGCTGGAGTAACTCAGCTGGTCAGGCGGCATCTCTTGAGAAAAGGAACAGGTGACGTTTCGTGTTGTGACCTTTCTTCTGAGGAAAGGTCTTGACCCGAGACGTCACCAGTTCCTATTCTCCAGTGATGCTGCCTGCCCCGCTGAGTTACTCCAGCTTTGAGCCATCCAAACTGCGTAGGTATCTCTGATAATGCAGTAATCACACCATTGAATGCTGTTTCAGTAATAAATTGTCAATTGTGTCAGCCATTACTTAAATTATCCCCTTTCAAATCTCCATCAAATATAATTCCAAGCATGACATTCAATAACAGGCAGTAAATATAGTGCAACACCTCAGCGCAATGTGCGGGAGTATTGTACTGTCAAAAGGTACGAACTTATAATAAGATTTTTAAACCGAGGACCTCCCTGCCCCCTCATGTACAATGTCTGGGTAGAACAAGGTAATAGATCCATAGAGTCCTTGTCCATATCTGCATGTCATTATCACACTGCTGTTTATGGACTTTTCTGCATGGAAACTGGCTACTGTATTTCTGTCTTTCTGTAATCACCAGTCATTACACTTCACTTGCACTGAAGAAGTAACTATTGCCTTGATAAGGACATTAAATATGTTTTTTTTTGTAAGTTACATTTGAATTTTATTTCAGCAACCATTTAGGCACTTTCAAGTTGTGAATCATTTTGTGAATCATCCTACCACAACCAGAGAGCAGTGCTGAACTACTATCTACCAATTTGGTAACCCTCAGACTATCCTTGATCGGACTTTGCTGGCTTTACCTTGTGCTAATGTTAGTCCCTTATCATGTCTCTATACACTGTAAATGGCTCGATTGTAATCATGTATTGTCTTTCTGCTAACTGATTAGCACGCAACAAAGGTTTTTCACCGCACCTCGGCACACGTGACAATAAACTAACCTTAACTGAACTGAAACTGGACTGAATACTGAAGTTGCAGTTGGGCAAGATGTCGGCGAGGCCACACTTGGAGTATTGGAGTCTGAAGAGCCTGCTTTCGTGCTGTATGACTCTACTCTGAATGTGCAATCTCATTAAATGAATACCAGGAGGCTATGGCAGTACCAGAATGCCAACATGGGCTACAAACCATATTCAGGGCCTGTTTCTATGCCCTATAACTATATCTCTATGGCTCTAAACAGATGGAGAAAAAAAACCAGATTAGATTAAATACTGGAGTTTAATTTATTTAGAGATACAGCACAGAAACAGGCCCTTCAGCCCACCGAGCCTGCACTGACCAACGATCCCCGCACATTAACACTACCCTACACACACTAGGGACAATTTTACATTTATACCAAGCCAATTAAGCTGCAAACCTGCACGTCTTTGGAGTGTGGGAGGAAACTGGAGATCTCGGAGAAAACCCATGCAGGTCATGGGGAGAAGGTACAAACACCGTACAGACTGCACCTGTAGTCAGGATCCAACCGTGGTCTCTGGAGCTGCAAAGCAGCAACTCCACCGCTGTGCCACCGTGCTGCATCACCGCTGGAGATGCAGGGAATTACTAAACACTCCCAACACCCGATTCCATATAATCTAACTTTAATGGAATCATTTGTGGCATCTTTTCGAAGGTCTAATCCAAGTCCAAATATCTCACATCTACCGATTCTTCAGGCTAAAGAAGGGACCCGACCCGAAACATCGCCCATCCATGTGCTCCAGAGATGCTGCCTGACCCGCTGAGTTACTCCAGCACTTTGTGTTCAACCTGTCGAGGGTGACGGAGGAGGCCCTGCAGCAGCCTGGGGCTCGCCTGGATCGGGAGCCGCTCCAGTACATCGAGTGCGCAGACCGGACTTTGGACATTGTCTTTGTGTAAACGGGGCCAAAATATGGCAACTTGTGCATGCGTGACCGATACAAAAAGAATTTCACTGTGCAGTGCACATGGCAATGAAGAACCGTTGAACCATTTAACAATGCACGCATAAATGATCAGTTTTGGCATCTAAAGTAAACGCTGCAAAAACAATTAATTATTTCAAAGCTTTCCAAACAACCTTTGCAGTGTACATAGAAACAAGGAACTGCAGATACTGGGTTTTTACAACAAAAAAAACACATAGTGCTGGAATAACTCAGGAGGTCAGGCAGCACCTCTCGAGAACATGGATAGGTGGCAATTTGTGTTGGGATCCTTCTTCAGACTGATTTTAGGGGGGGGGACTGGAAGAGAGGAGGGGTAGCTCAAAGCATAGTGAGTGATAGGTGGATACAGGAGAAGTGGGGGTTGATTGGCAGATTCACATCCTGGCCACTTCCTCTTCTCCCCTCTCCCATTAGACAAAAGGTATAGAAGTGCGAAAACAAACATATCCAGATTCAGGGACAGTTTCTTCCCAGCTGTAATCAGGCAACTGAACCATCCTACCACAACCAGAGAGCAGTGCTGAACAACTATCTACCACTTTAGTGAATCTCGGACTATCCTTGATCGGACTTTGCTGGCTTTACCTTGCACTATAGGGGATTCCCTCATCATGTAGCTACACACTGTAAATGGCTCAATTGTAATAATGTATTGTCTTCCCACTCACTGGTTAGCAGGCGACAACGGATTTTCACTGTACCTCGGTACACTGGACAATAAACTAAACTAAGTGGCTGTTGGGGGTGAAAATCAATGAGGACCAATGGTAAGGGGCGAGGAGGTGGGCCTTTTGGAAGAGGGGGAGCAGAGAGAAGAGGGCCAATGGGAAGTGGGGAGCGGGCATGAGGGGGCCCAATTGGAACGGGTCTTCAGTTCATAAGTGATAGAAGCAGAATTAGGGCCATTCGGCCCATTGAGCCTCTGCCACCATTCAATCATGGCTGATCTATCTCTCCCTCTCAACCGCATTCTCCTGCCTTCTCCCCATAACCCCTGACACCCCGTACTAATCAAGAATCTGTCAATGAATCTTCACCTTAAAAATACCTAATGACTTGGTCTTGGCTCCCACGAGAATCTGCAGAAAAGGTCTCGACCCGAAATGTCTCCTATACATTTTTCTCCAGAGATACTACCTGTCCCGCAGAGTAACTCCAGCATTTTGTGTCTATCTTTGTCTTTTCTTGGTCTCTACAGCCGTCTGTAGCAATGAATTCCACAGATTGATTCACCACCACCTTCTTCTCCTGACTCCTTCCTAAAAGGTGCGTCCTTTTACTCTGAGGCTGTGCCCTCTGGTCCTAGAACGGAAGAGTCCTCATGCCTGCACCCCATGATAGAGGCCCCCCAACACACACCCACAATCACACACATACACACCCACAATCACACACATACACACACACACACACAATCACACACACACAATCACACACACACACAATCACACACATACACACCCACAATCACACACATACACACACACACAATCACACACACACAATCACACACACACACAATCACACACACACACCCACATACACACACACACAATCACACACACACAATCACACACACACACAATCACACACACACACACACAATCACACACACACAATCACACACACATACAATCACACACACACACCCACATACACACACCCACAAACACACACACACACACACACACACACACACCCACACATACACACACAATCACACACACATACACACACAATCACACACAATCACACAGACACAGACACCCACACCCACACACAGACACACACACAGACACACACACATACACACACAATCGCACACACACACATACACACCCACAAACACACACCCACAAACACACACACACACGCCCACCCACACACACATACACACCCACCCACACATACACACCCACACACACACACACACACAATCACACACAGACACACACACAATCACACAGACACACACACATACACACCCACATACACACACACACACAATCACACAGACACACACACAATCACACAGACACACACACAATCACACAGACACACATACAGACACATACACAATCACACACACACAATCACATACACAATCACACACACAGACACACACACACCCACCCAGGAGGGCGGTGGATTTACCTCGGCGGCGGAGATGGCGAACACCTCGGCGATCTTGGCGTAGAGTTCTCGGACGTTGGCGAAGCCCTCGATGCGGCCGGTGGGGCTGCCGTGCGCCAGCTGCGTGTGGAAGACCAGCTTGGGGCGGGCGGGCGCCGGCGGGAGCCCCCCAGCCGCTCCTGGTGAAGCCGGGCCGCCTCCGCCGCGGCCGCCCCTCCATCCCGGCCCGCCTTCGTTCTCCACCAAGGTGCTGCTGTCCCGCGACCTGTGCTTCCACTTGTTCTTCAGGCCGAGCGGCATCTTTCACTTCTCACACACACAAACCTTCCTTCATTCAATGGTGTCGGCGGCGACGCCTCCCTCGGCCGTTACCGACGCCTCAGCGACGACGCGCATGCGCACATGTCCCCTCCCCGCCCCCTTCGCGCCGACTCGACGACCTCAAGGGGCGGGGCTGGTAACGGACATGCGTACACCATTCTTCACCCTTGGACGACCTCAAGGGGCGGTGCTGTTGGTGCGCATGCGTACATGCATCTCCCTTCTTCTCCCCCACCGCTGGACGACCTCAAGGGGCGGGGCTGCTATCGTGCATGCGCACACAAATTTCCCCCCTCCCGCCGGACGACCTCAAGGGGCGGAGCATCTCGCTGCGCCGGCGCAGTCTCCCCTGGTGGGCAAGGAGGGAAATGCAGATCAAAGGTCTTATAAGGTCTTTGATGCAGATGCTGGTTCACACCGAAGATAGACCCATAGAAAATAGGTGCAGGTGTAGGCCATTCGGCCCTTCACTCGACGTGTTCACAGATTCCAACCACACTGGAAAAAGGCCTTACTCAGATCCCACCTAATCCTCCTCCTCTGCGGAAGGGTCTCGACCCGAAACGTCACCCATTCCTTCTCTCCAGAAATGCTGCCTGTCCCGCTGAGTTACTCCAGCATTTTGTGTCTACCTTCGATTTAAACCAGCATCTGCAGTTCCTTCCTACACATGGTGTCAAAGCCGCCACAGCCAGACATAAAAACAGCTTCTATTCCACGAGCTGTAGCTCTGCTCAAGAACCAAAAGTCTGTAGCCTCCTTTTGCTCTGGTATTTTATTTTATTCTTCACATGTTTAAATTACAATGTTTTATTTTTAAGTGTCTACTGTATATATATATCTGTCTGAAGAAGGGTTTCGGCCCGAAACGTCGCCTATTTCCTTCGCTCCATAGATGCTGCTGCACCCGCTGAATTTCCCCAGCAATTTTGGGTACCTTCGATATTCCAGCATCTGCAGTTCCCTTTTGAACATACTGTATATCGTGTTGTTATCCTTGTTAGCAAAGCACCAAGGCAAATTCCTTGTATGTATGCATACAATAAAATGTATTCACTGTTGTGCCATCGCCCGGTGGGGAATCGCCTCAGCGCAGAGGGAGAAGAGGCAGTAACCCTAAGACTTTTGCCTCCACCACAGTGAGGAAGTGCTTGGAGGATACACTGTGGTGGTGTTAATTTGTGTTTATTGTTGTTTATTATTGTATGATTGTATGTATGACTGCAGGCACGAAATTTCGTTCAGACCGTTAGGTCTGAATGACAATAAAGGTATTCAATTCAATTCAATTCAATTCAATTCATAGATAAGGGTTACTTGAATGAATTGTGACAAGTCTCCCCAATCACTGGGTGGACCCTCAAGGGGCCGCGCAGCCGCAGTTTCACCGACTGTCGGATGCCCTCAAGGGGCGTTGCCTACTTTGGACGACCTCAAGGGGCGGGACATCATCGCGTCGGCGCGGTAGACGCTCCGAACACTCGGGGGACACGCGCCTTTGAAGCAGCGCAGGCGCAGTTCAGCAGCCGTGTATCAGTCTGTATTGACGTCATGGCTCAGGCGCTCTCACCTGAGGCGCCGCAACAGATAACAGGGGCTGAGTGAAACTGCAGTGAAACTGGCGTTGAATCTGTTACATGCACAAGGGCGTCTCTGTTCCCTATGCTGTTTACACATTGACGGAATACAGAAACTTATCTTTAGCAATCGTTGAATTAGTCAGGACAATAAGTTAGTTTCGACCACCCAATAAGTTCATATGTGATAGGAGCAGAATTCGGCCATTCGGCACCTCATTTCATCATTAAATCTATCTCTCCCTCCAAGCCCCATTCTCCTGCCGTCTCCCCATAACCTCTGACACCCGTATTAATCTATGCCTTAAAAATATCCATTGACGGCCTCCACTGCCGTCTGTGGCAATTAATTCCACAGATTCACCACCCTCCGTCCTTTAATTCTGAGGCTATGACCTCTGGTCCAAGACTCTCCCACTAGTGAAAACATCCTCTCCACGTCCACCCTGTCCAAGCCTTTCAATGAAGGCTTTAGCACAAGGAACTGCAGATGTTAACAATGAATGTTGTTGAGCATTTAATTTTTAAAGACATGTTTAACAACTGAAGTATGGGGAAATACAGGAAAATGTTTACACTGATTTCCTTTCATTTTATTTTCTAAGCTTCAAGGATACACAATTGTGTTACTTTCTTATCAGTCACAGATTTTATTTTTTTCAGGATGTGGGCATTGTTGGCAAGTTCAGCTATTCGTGTCCCCCTGAACTGTCCTTGAGAACACTATTATATTTTTGAACAGCTGTAATCTATGATGGAAGATGCTTTCACAATGCTGATTAGTAGAATGTTAGACATAAAAACCTGGAATCACTCGGCAGGTCAGACAGCATCTCAGGAGAAAAGGAATAGGTGGCATTTCGGGTTGAGACCCTCCTTCAGTCCGAGTTACTCCAGCATTTTGTGTCTACGGTTTAAACCAGCATCTGCAGTTCCTTCCTGCAGTGAAAAGTTTTTGTTTGCTTGCTATCCAGTCAAAGAAAAGACTATACAGGAATACAATCAAGCCGTCCACAGATGACCTATAATGTAAAGGGGAGAGAGTAAAAAATGGTAGACCCGCTGAGTTTCCCCAAGGAAATGCAGATGTTGGTTTACAAAAAATGACACATCTCTGGAGAACATGGATAGGTGACATCTGAAGAAGGGTCAATAAACAATAGGTGCAGGAGCAGGCCATTCGGCCCTTCGAGCCAGCACCGCCATCCAATGTGATTATAGCTGACCATCCACAATCAGTACCCCGTTCCTGCCTTCTCCACATATACCCTGACTCCGTTATCTTTAACAGCCCTATCTAGCTCTGTCTAGAAAGTATACAGAGAACCGGCCTCCACCGCCCTCTGGGGCAGAGAATTCCACAGACTCACAACTCTCTGTGTGAAAAAGTGTTTCCTCTTCTCCGTTCTAAATTGCTTACCCCTTATTCTTAAACTGTGGCCACTGGTTCTGGACTCCCCCAATATCAGGAACATGTTTCCTGCCTCTAGCGTGTCTAAGACCTTAATAATCTTATATGTTTCAATAAGATCCCCTCTCATCCTTCTAAATTCCAGAGTATACAAGCCCAGCCCAGCATATGACAGTCCCGCCATCCCAAAACGGAATTAACCTTGTGAACCTACCCCTCAATAGCAAGAATGTCCTTCCTCAAATTTGCTGACCAAAACTACACAAAATATTCCAGGTCGCACTAGGGCCCTGTACAACTGCAGAAGGACCTCTTTGCTCCTATACGCAACTCCTCTTGTTATGAAGGCCAACATGCCATTCGCTTTCTTCACTGCCTGCTCAACCTAAACCCAAACGTCACCTGTCCATTGAAACTGCAGTGCTGGAGTGAAACTGACGTGGAATCGCTCACAGTGGCATCTCTTGTTCCCCCTGTAGTTTACAGATTGCCACATTTTAACTGATTTTTAACCTCTGACAATCTCTGATGGCATTCTCCGCATGGCCTGCGTGGGTTTTCTCTGAGATCTTCGGTTTCCTCCCACACTCCAAAGACGTGCAGCATTTGTCGGTTAATTGGCCTCAGTAAAGATTGTAAAATTGCCCCAAGTGTGTAGGATAGTGCTGGTGTATGGGGATCACTGGTCAGTGCAGACTTGGTGAGCCGAAGAGCCTGTGTCCATGCTGTATCTCTAAACTAAACTATCCGCTGCCAACACATGATCACCGTGATCACATTGAATGGCGGTGCTGGCTCGAAGGGCCGAATGGCCTACTCTTGCACCTATTGTCTATTGTCTGCACATGATCCATATCCCTCCATTCACTGCTCATCTATGTGCTTACCTAAAGCCTCTTAAATGCCATTATTGTATCTGCCTCCACAACCAACCCCAGCAGTACATTCCAGACACTCATGTGCATTCGAGGCATCTTATCTTTGGTGTTGCATTTTACAAATTAGCGGGTGAGAACATGCTGAGCAAAGTACCCTTAAAATTGTGCCACAGGGAAGCTAGCATCTTCAAAGAACTATTCAATGTCTTCCCGAGACACAAAGCTGGGTGGCAGTGTGAGCTGCGAGGAGGATGCTATGAGATGCAGTACAATGTGGATAAATGTACTGGGACGTGTGTGCCATGTGCTATAATAAAGTACCAGTAAAGGTTACAGTGTGTCAGCTATCACTCCTTTACAGGTGGCATTATTATCTGGTTGGTAGACTCAAAATGCTGGAGTAGCTCAGCGGGTCAGGCAGCATCTCTGGAAAGAAGGAATCAGTGGCGGACTGGCCAGGGTGTCAGCTTGCCCGATGGCAAGTGGGCCCCTGATGAAGTGGGCCCCCTTTGTCTTCTGGCAACCAATATTTTTAGACCCAGTCCGCCACTGGAAGGAATGGGTGACATTTCGGGTCGAGACCCTTCTTCCTGTCCATTGTGTGTCTATCTTCGGTTTAAACCAGCATCTGGTGTTGATTATGCTGTCGGCCTTGCCGAGGCAGCGGGAGGTGAAAATGGAGATTGGTTTGTGTGATGGTCTGGGCTGCGTCCACAATTCTCTGCAATTTCTTCTGGAACTTTGAAGGAGAGCAGGAAAGTTCTTACTTGTGAACACATAAATATTTATATTCGACCATTTGGGAGAGATGATCTCACCTTTATCATTACTGGTTTATGGAAATTGGTGGTGTTCAAATGATCTGCTGTGTTTCCTACAGCATATTTATACAGCATATAAATACAGTGTATTTACAGCAACTGTGATTGATCACACAGCACGGAAACAGGCCCTTCGGCCCATCTCTTACATGCCGAACAACTGTGTTTGTATGTCAAAGGATGTCATTTGATGTGAAGTGCATATTTGCAAATGGTATGACATAAATGAAGAAACAAAGAACTGCAGATGCTGGTTTACACCAAAGGTAGACACAAAATACTGGAGTAACTCAAACTCAGTGGGTCAGGCTGCATCTCTGGAGAAAAAGCATAGGTGACATTTCGGGATCCTAACCTGTCCTTTTCCTCTGAGATGCTGCCTGACCCGCTGAGTTACTCCAGCACTATGGCTATCTTTGAAAGATCTTTCATCTTTACTGCTGATTATTTGTTTATAGAGTCGTAGAGCGACACAGTGTGGAAACAGGCCCTTCGGCCCAACCTGCCCACACCAGCCAACATGTCCCAACTACACTAGTCCCACCTGTCCGCGTTTGGTCCATATCCCTCCAAACCTGTCCTATCCATGTCCTTGTCTAACTGTTTCTTAAACGTTGGGATAGTCCCAGCCTCAACTACCTCCTCTGGCAGCTTGTTCCATACACCCATCACCCTTTGTGTGAAAAAAGTCACCCCTCCGATTCCCATTATCTCCAAATATTGTTTCAATCCTATTGGTGACAGCACTCATTTCAGTTTTTCAGTGTCAGTGTTCAGTTTAGTTTGTTGTCACCTGTACTGGGGTACAGTGAAGACTTTTTGTTGCGTGCTATCCAGTCATCGGAAGGACACCACATGATTACAATCAAGCCATTTACAATGTACATGAATGAATGAATGAATGAATGAATGAATGAATGAATGAATGAATGAATGAATGAAGGAATGAATGAATGAACGAATACTTTATTGTCACATGTGACAAGTCACAGTGAAATTCTTTGCTTGCCTACCCAAGGTATACAAATACTCGCCCATGAAGGGCGCTGACTAATTTCAAAGTACAAAGTACAGACTTTAAATGGTATTTGTAGTGTCGATTGCTTTATGGCTCCTGAGAACAAGCTGTTCTTGAACCCTGGGGTTGTCATGGTTTTCAGACTCTCGCCGCAGCAAGACTTCTGACGGGTACCCGTAAAAGGGACCACATCACCCCGATTCTGGCCTCTCTCCACTGGCTCCCAGTGCGGTACAGAATCAACTTCAAGCTCCTCCTATATGTATACAAAGTCCTTAACGGGCTTGCCCCCACCTACATCAAAAATCTGCTAACCCACCATTCCACCTCCAGGTCCCTCAGGTCGGCCGACTTGGGGCAACTGACTATCCCGCGGTACAGGTATAAGCTCAGGGGCGACCGTGCTTTTGCGGTTGCAGCACCTAGACTGTGGAACAGCATCCCTCTCCTCATTCCGGAGGAGGCGCTTTCCTGAACGGCTGCCTGTCCTGCAGCTGTCCGTTTTTTTCCCCTTCTTTTTTATTATTTTTAGTACGTTGAGTGTACAGTCAGGGGGTCTAATCTTTTTATGTGTGGGGGGTGGTGGGGGGGAAGGGGGAAACTACTTTTCGAGTCCCTACCTGGTCGGAGGGGTTGCCTTCCTCCGAGCAGCGACTTCGACCTGTCCTTGCGGCCTACCAGCGGTTCCTGGAGCGACGTTTCCCTGAGGGGACCTGGCCAGAACATCGGCTTTGGCGGCGGCGCAGCGCTGGAGCGCTATTGCGGAGCGGGCGATGCCTTTCCTGGGTCACCGCGCTGGAACTCCAGTATGCTGGGACCGCAGATGAGAACATCGTGGAGCCGCGATTCTGTGGAGCGGCCAGCTGCGACGTTGAACTTTACATCCCAGAGCCTGGGATCTCTTGCCGAGATCGCCAGTGTGTGGAGCTCCGTTCGGCGCGGTCTGTTGGCTTGGAAGCCGCGGTCTCCGGTGGGAAGGCGGCCGTTCCTGGCACCCCAAGCCGCTGGGGGTTCTCCCGACGCCGGAGCACCATCACCCGGCGAGAACATCGGGCGCCGTGGCAGCGACTGTGGAGGCCTCAATTAGGCCCGACTTTGGGTGGACAAGAGGATGGGGACTGGACTTTGTGCCTTCCCCCACAGTGGGAATCATTGTGGGGGATGTTTTTGTGTTGAACTTCTTTTTGAATGCTATGTTGTATTTTTATTAGTGTGCTGCAAAGACATCAGAATTTCCCCTGAATAAGGGGATTAATAAAGTTTAATCTAATCTAATCAGAACTGCCCCCTCCATCGACTCCTTTAAGTCTGGACTTAAAACTTCTTTCTACTCACAAGCGTTTCTTGAGGTTCTCTGAGGGAGCGCTGTAGGTATGTATTTATGTATGTATTGTTAGATCTATGTACCACTGTATGTAGCACGTTAGTACCTGCACTGATGTAAAGCACTTTGGTTAACGAGAGTTGTTTTTAAATGTGCTATAGAAATAAAATTGACTTGACTTGTATTTTCCTCGCGATGGCTGGAGTGAAATGAAAGTGTGGCCAGGGTGGTGTGAGTGTCTAGTTTTAGTTTCAGAGGTACAGCTCGGAAACAGGCCCTTCGGCCCACCGAGTCCGCACTGACCAGCGATCTAACACTATCGTACACACACTAGGGACAATTTCCCATTTAAACCAAGCCAATTAACCTACAAACCTGTTTAAGAAGGAACTGCAGATGCTGGAAAATGGAAGGTAGACAAAAATGATGGAGAAACCAAGGGTTTCGACCCGAAATGTTGCCTATTTCCTTTGCTCCATAGATGCTGCCTCACCCGCTGAGTTTCTCCACTGCCTGCCGCCCCCCACCGCCTGCGCTCCTCCATTGCACGTGATAAGGGAATAATGTTTGTTGCAAGGTAAAGCCAGTAAACTCCGATCAAAGATAGACCGAGGGTTTTCAATGAGGTAGTTAGTAGTTGAATTGAATTGAATTGAATTGAATCCTTTATTTGTCATTCAGACCTTTCGGTCTGAACGAAATGCTGTTGCCTGCAGCCATACATGTAATAATAACAAAACACAATAAACACAAATTAACATCCACCACAGTGAGTTCACCAAACACCTCCTCACTGTGATGGAGGCAAAAGTCTTAAAGTTACTGTCTCTTCCCTCCTCTTCTCCCTCTGCGCCGAGGCGATACCCCACCGGGCGATGGCATCAATCCCGCGGTTCAAGCTCCGCGGCCCGGGGGTGGTCGAAGCTGCCCGCAGCTGTTGCAACGGGTGCTCCGGAAAACAGGCACCAGCCTGTGACCTGCGAGCTCCCGACATTGTCCTCCACTGGCCCGCGGCCGAGCCCCGGATCCAGGTCGCCGCCGCCTCAGCCGCCGGAGCACCGTCTCCGCCCCGCACCGGGCCGCCCACAAGGCAGCGTCTCAGCCCCGCTGCTCACACGGGAGCGCCTTCCAGCCAGTAGCCGTGCCGCTCACACAGGAGTGTCCCCGCGCCGTCCGCCCTCACCGGAGCGCCGAGTCGTGCCGCTACCCGGACGTCGCCACAGCTCGAAGACGGCCAGCCTCGCGTTGGTGAGTCCTGGCTGGCTCTACCTCCGGACCTTCGAGGTCGGTCGCAGGTTGGAGGCCGCCAGCTCCGCCATTAGGCCTCAGCGCAGACGGGGGAAGAGAAGGGGGATACGACAAAAAGTCGCATTCCCCCGAAGGGAGAGACAGAAAGCTCTGTTTCACCCTCCCCCCACACACATAACACCACCTAATAACCAAAAAAATTACTAAACTAGACAAAAAAGACAACACAAAAAGTAAAAACAGACAGACTGCAGGCGAGCCGCAGCTGTATCACAGCGCCGCCACTTCCGGAATATGGTTAGTAGTTCAGGACCAACTTCTAATTGCGGTGGGATTCACATATTATTACATCCGTATTCTACCAAATTTATGACATTGTGGTTTTGACACACAATCAGTCTGAGATTGGTAACAGCAGAGTGTGATTATCGGTGTAACAATAAAATTCAATGGTTCAGCTGGGCTCGTACACTCTGGAATTTAGAAGGATGAGAGGCAATCTTATTGAAACATATAAGATTATTAAGGGATTGGACACGCTAGAGGCAGGAAACATGTGCTCGATGTTGGGGAAGTCCAGAATCAGGGACCACAGTTTAAGAATAATGGGTAAGCCATTTACAACGGAGATGAGGAAACACTTTTTCACACAGAGAGTTGTGAGTGTGGAATTCTCTGCCTCAGAGAGCGGTGGAGGCCAGTTCTCTGGATGCTTTCAAGAGAGAGCTAGATAGGGCTCTTAAAGATAGCGGAGTCAGGGGATATGGTGAGAAGGCAGGAACGGGGTACTGAATGTGGATGATTAGGCACGATCACCGTGAATGGCGGTGCTGGTTCGAAGGGCCGAATGGCCTATTCCTGCACCTATTGTCTATTGTTCCTTTATTATCATGTGTACCAAGGAACAGTGAAAACCATTTTTTGCACGCAGGTTGGTACGGTGGCGCAGTAGTAGAGTTGCTGCCTTACAGTGCCAGAGACCCGGGTTCAATCCTGACCACGAGTGTTGTTTGTACGGAGTTTGCACGTTCTTGTCACAGTGTGGGTTTTTCTCCAGGTGCTCCAGTTTCCTCCCACATTCCAAAGATGTGCAGGTTTGTAGGTCTAATGGCTTCTGTAAATTGTCACTAGTGCGTGGGACAGAACTAGTGTGCGGGTGATCTCTGGTCGGCATGGACTGGTCGTCAGTTTCCACACTGTATCTCTATATTAGACTAATCTAAACAAAATGCTGGAGGAACTCCGTGGGTCAGGTAGCTGCCACAAGAGGGCTGCCACAAGAGGGCTCCTGTTTCTACACAGCTGCAATGCCACACAAAGCATGTGCATCCCATTCCATTCCACAAAGAATCTGCTTTTTACACTGTTTCAGTTTACGAAACATGTCTTGGTGAGACCACACCTGGAGTATTGCGTACATTTTTGGTCTCCTAATCTGAGGAAGGACATTCTTGCCATAGAGGGAGTACAGAGAAGGTTCACCAGACTGATTCCTGGGATGTCAGGACTTTCATATGAAGAAAGACTGGATAGACTCGGCTTGTACTAGAATTTAGAAGATTGAGGGGGGGATCTTATAGAAACTTACAATATTCTTAAGGGGTTGGACAGGCTAGATGCAGGAAGATTATTCCCGATGTTGGGGAAGTCCAGAACAAGGGGTCACAGTTTAAGGATAAGGGGGAAATCTTTTAGGACCGAGATGAGAAAAAAACAATTCACACAGAGAGTGGTGAATCTCTGGAATTCTCTGCCACAGAAGGTAGTTGAGGCCAGTTCATTGGCTATATTTAAGAGGGAGTTAGATGTGGCCCTTGTGGCTAAAGTTATCAGGGAGTATGGAGAGAAGGCAGGTACAGGATACTAAGTTGGATGAACAGCCATGATCATATTGAATGGCAGTGCAGGCACGAAGGGCCGGATGGCCTACTCCTGCACCTATTTTCTATGTTTCTATATTCAAAGCAGGGGGTGCCAAGAACTAGGGCGGCATGCAGGTACAGCAGACAGTGAAGAAAGCGAATGGGATGTTGGCCTTTATAACATATAGGAGCAAAGAGGTCCTTCTGCAGTTGTACAGAGCCCTAGTGAGACCACACCTGGAGTATTGTGTGCAGTTTTGGTCCTCTAATTTAAGGAAGGGCATTCTTGCTATTGAGGGAGTGCAGCATAGGTTCACAAGGTTAATTCCCGGGATGGCGGTACTATCATATGCTGAGAGAATGGAGCGGCTGGGCTTGTACACTCTGGAGTTTAGAAGGATTGGAGGGGATCTTATTGAAACATATAAGATTATTGAGGGTTTGGACACGCTTGAGGCAGGAAACATGGTCCCAATGTTGGGGGAGTCCAGAACCAGGGGCCACAGTTTAAGAATAAGGGGTAAGCCATTTAGATGAGGAGATGAGGAAAATCTTTTTACCCAGTGAGTTGTGAGTCTGTGGAATTCTCTGCCTCAGAGGGTGGTGGAGGTGGGTTCTCTAGATACTTTCAAGAGAGAGCTCGACAGGACTCTTAAAGATAGCGGAGTCAGGGGATATGGGGAGAAGGCAGGAACAGGGTACTGATTGGGGATGAATTGCTATGATCACATTGAATGGCGGTGCTGGCTACTCCTGCACCTATTGTCTATTGTCTATTGTCTACTGGCACGGTGGCGCAGCGGTAGAGTTGCTGCCTTACAGCGCCAGAGACCCAGGTTCGATCCTGACTACGGGTGCCGTCTGTACGGAGTTTGTACCATCGCCCCGTGACCTGCGTGGGTTTTCACCGGGTGCTTCAGCTTCCTCCCGCACTCCAAAGACCTGCAGGTTTGGAGGTGAATTGGGGGGGGGGGGGTACTGATAACAAAGAGGGTTCTAGCAGGGAGCCACCGAGAGCAATGAGGGACCTGGCGGGGGAGAGGGGGGGGGGGGGGGGGGGGTCGAGAACGGGGAGGGACCCGGCAGCCCACCTGTGGCCAGGTGCGGTGACACACCTGGTTCGCCGCTGCAAGAAGGTAAGACTGTACTAAATACTATTGAAACTTGGTCGGCGCCAGAAATGTGGCGACTCTTTGCGTACTGCCTGGGTGAAGTCCGCTGTATGAGTTTACCGGATTGGATGCAAAAACAAAGCATTTCACTGTGCCGAGGTATATCCGACAATAAAGTATCGTTGAATCAATGAATCATTGAATGTAGACGTCCAACTGTTTAATGCCTTAATGTACTTAAAATGAAAAACAAAGTAATGGAGGAGCGCAGCACAGCAGATCAGACAGCGTAGAAGGGGAATACTTCAGTTGCATGACTATGATCCAAAACATCACCAAAAACATCACCCATTCCTTCTCTCCAGAGATGCTGCCTGTCCCTCTGAGTTACTCCAGCATTTTGTGTCTATCTTCGGTTTAAACCAGTGTCTGCAGTTCCTTCTGACACATATCCATTCCTACCCAGATGCTGCCTGACCCGCTGAGTTTTTCCTCAAGATTCCAGCATCTGCAGTTCCTTGTTTCTCCATCCTATTGTAGCTGCAATGTATAAATATGTCCTTCTCTCCATAGATGCTGCCTCACCCTCCAGCATTTTTTGTCTACCTTCAATTTTTCCAGCATCTGCGGTTCTTTCTTGAACAAATGTTTCCATCAGGTATCGGTTTTGAGACATCGCTGTGCCGGAAACTGACTTCAAAGAAGGATATTTCATTCATTTATAGCACTATCTGCCGGCATTTGCTAATGTTTGCTGAACGGAAAGGATCAGAAAATGCTACATTGGGATTTTGCTACTTGAGTTTGGACTCGGTTCAATACTCACATATTTCTAATACATTCTAAGAGTCAAGGGTGTTTGATTGTCATATGTACCGACAACAGAACAATAAAACTTGCTGCAGCTTAACGGGCCTGTAAGCACAATAATACTTAGACAAATATATAATAATTTATATATTATGACAGGTGTAGGTGGCGGCAGCAATGGCTGCCTCGCCAACAGTCTGCCTGTCCCTTCTTAGTGTTTAAATAGGATGTGTTAAATGTATTTTTTTGGTATTCTTTAGCTTGTTTTATGTGGGGGATGGGAATTGGGGGAAACTTTTTCGAATCTCTTACCTCGACGGAGATGCGATTTATTTCCGTATCGTATCTCTGTCCGCACTGCGGCCTAACATCGAGGAGTTGGCGGCCTTTGCTGGAGATCGACCAGGAGCTCCAGCCGCAGGACCCTGCGGACTTAACATCGTGGAGCTCGCAATCCCTTTGCCAGGGATCGACCTCAAGAGTCAAGACAAGGGTCAAGACTGTTTTATTGTAATGTGTCCCAGATAGGACAATGACATTCATACTTGCTGCAGTACCACAGAATATGCAAACATAATATATAATATAACAAAATCTCAGAAAAAAAGAACAAACAATAACAGTGCAATAATAATAATAGTCTATTGTAGTTTATAGCTTATGTGATGTTGTCTTGTTTAATAGCCTGATGGCTGTGGGGAAGCAGCTGTTCCTGAACCTGGACGTTACAGATTTCAGGCTCCTGTACCTTCTTCTCGATGATAGTGGTGAGATGAGTGTGTGGCCAGGATGGTGTGGGTCTTTGATGATGTTGGCTGCCTTTTTGAGGCAGCGACTACGATAGATCCCTTCGATGGTGGGGAGGTCAGAGCCAGTGATGGACGGGGCAGAGTTTACAACTTTTTGCAGTCGTCTGGACGTTCAAGCTGTCGAACCAAGCCACGATGGAATTCTCTGCCTCAGAGGGCGGTGGAGGCGGGTTCTCTGGATGCTTTCAAGAGAGAGCTAGATAGGGCTCTTAAAAATAGTGGAGTCGGGGGATATGGGGAGAAGGCAGGAACGGGGTACTGATTGGGGATGATCAGCCATGATCACATTGAATGGCGCTGCTAGCTCGAAGGGCCGAATGGCCTACTCCTGCACCTATTGTCTATTGTCTATTGATGCAACCAGTCAGCATGCTCTCTACTGTGCACCTGTAGAAGTTCAGGAGAATCCTCTTTGACATACCGACTCTCCGTAATCTTCCCAGGAAGTAGAGGCGCTGATGTGCTTTCTTTATGATTGCATCGGTGTGCTGGGTCCAGGAAAGATCGTCGGAAATATGCACGCCCAGGAATTTGAAGTTTTTGACTCTCTCCACCATCTGTTGGTGTAAACAGGATTGTGGGTCCTCAACTTTCCTCTTCCAAAGTCCACAATCTCTTCTTTGGTTTTGCTGATATTGAGAGCCAGGTTGTTGTGCCGGCACCATATGGTCAGTCGGTCAATCTCACTTCTATACTCTGACTCATCACCATCGGTAATTCGTCCCACAACGGTGGTGTCGTCAGCGAACTTGAAGATGGAGTTCGAAAATGGAGCTCCAACCGCAGGTGCTTGCAGACTTAACATCACGGAGCTTGCGGTCTCTGGTCGGAGACCGATTTTGGGGGACTCCAAGCCGTAGGAACTTCGACCGCCCCGACGCGGGGGCTTCGACCGCCCCGACCGCGGGAGAATAAAGAGGTAGAAGACTGGACTTCTTTGCCTTCTATCACAGTGAGGAATCTGGGGAATCCACTGTGGTGGATGTTTATGTTAACTTTTATGTAGTTGTGTGTTTTGTTGCGTTTGTTTTCATATGGCTGTATGGTAATTCACATAATACTGTACCTTAATTGGTACACGTGACAATAAAAGACCTTTGAAACCATTGAATAATCACAAATAATTAGCTTAGTTTAGAGATACAGCGCAGAAACAGGCCCTTCGACCCACTGAGTTCATGTTGACCGGCGATCCCCATACACAAACACTCTCCTACACACCAGGGGTAATTTTATAATTTTTTACCAAAGACGATTAACCTACAAACCTGGACGTCTTTGGAGTCTGGGAGGAAACTGGAGCACCCGGAGGAAACCCACGCGGTCACAGGAAGAACGTACAAACTCCGTACAGACAGCACCCGTAGACAGGATCGAACCCGGGTCCCGGGCGCTGTGAGGCAGGCAGTATGGCTGCACCAACGTGCGCCCGCCGTTGTTGCCAGTTAGTTAACTGAAATTGGAGAATTCGCTGATCATGTTGAAAAGTCCATGTCATCTCCGCGTTTTGCAAGATTCAGGAATATATCACATGGCTGGCTGGGTCAGAATTCTGCAAATTCTCTCTGGATCAGCACTGCGGTCTCGTCTTCAGACTGCGCAGGTTCTCGAAGATCTGTCGTCACCTTCTCCAAGGGCAGTGGAAGGTTTGCAATACATGCTCGCATATTTGTGACACTCATGACCCAAGAATTATTTTTTCTTTAATAGCTATGACTGTCAAAATCATCCCAAAATTTTGCCATGATCATATTGAATGGCGGTGCAGGCTCGAAGGGCCGAATGGCCTACTCCTGCACCTATTTTCTATGTTTCTATGTTTCTAAAGGGCACCAACGTGAATCACCAGCCAACCTGCCGTTATTAGCCTGAAATTGGTTAGTTCAAAAGTTCATAAGTGATAGGAGAAGTATGAGGCCATTCGGCCCATCAAGTCGACTCCACCATTCAATCGTGGCTGATCTATCTTTCCCTCTCAACCCCATTCTCCTGCCTTTTCCCCATAACCTCTGACACCCGCACCAATCGAGAGTCTATCTTAGAGAATCTGCCTTAGAAATATCTATTGACTTGGCCTCGACAGCCTTCTGTGGCAAAGAATTCCACAGATTCTCCACCCACTGACTAGTTAGGGAGGAATGTTGGCTGAGGTACAAGTACTCCCGACTTGTTTATAAAAAACATTACAGGCATTCTCAATGAAATGAGTTGGGCAGGTTAGATGTGAAGGTTGGCTTCTCAAACTAAAGGATCTACTACAGAGGGTATCATCTCAGGATGGAGGGTCAACCGAATAGAACAACAAGGAGACATTCATATTTTCAGAAGTATGGGAATTGCTCCAGAAAGCATCAAATGCTCATTCACTGATGCATTTATATAATTAAAAGTGTCATCTTGACCACTTCCTGTCTGCGCTGTATATTGATTTTAGAAAAAACGCTGCCCTGTATCCCTGTGATTTTTTGCCCATCTTACTCACAGTCCTCCTCCGCTGAGCCAGCCCCGAGGATTTTTCCCATCGAAGAAAAATAAAAAAGTTATGTGTTTAAAATACCTTGAGGTCGGCTAATTGGTCCTCTCGCCTATCAATCACCGCAATTAAGGTAATGCCCCTTCCGGGGAAGGGGCAGGACTATAAAGCCCCGGATGCCTGGACGTGAGTCAATCACTCTGCAAGATCGTGAGGGAGAGGCCACGACTGTCATTCTAAGCTGTGAATCAACGGAACTGTAAGTCTGCAATGTACTTGCAATAAATGCCCTTAATGATAATGCCATGAGTTGTTTGGCCTGCTGCCCTGCCTGTGCTTGAAAGTGCAATGCTTAATTGGAAATAAAATGAAATGAAATGACAATGCCATGAGTTGTTTGGCTTGCTGCCCTGCCTGTGCTTGAAACTGCAATGCTTTATTAAGTCCGACTGTGTTTGGAAGGAATAAATGCTTTATTAGGTCCGACTGTGTTTGGAAGGAATAAATGCTGTATTAGGTCCCACTGTGTTTAGTCCAAAAGTTCCGCTCATTTCGTGACTTCCGCTTTGTGCACAGGTCGCGCTGATTGCGTAATTTCCGGTGAGTGCAGAGGTCGCGCTGATTGCGTCATATCCGGTAAGTGCAGAGGTCACGCTGATTGCGGAAGTGCCGCTGACTGTAGAAGCCCCACGGTGGAGAGGCTGCGCTCAGCCGTGTGAGTAGATTCAAGAAAGTTTACTGTCATATATATGGTGTGTGAGTCAATGTGTGTGAGCGTGTGTGTGTGTGTGAGTGTGTATGTGAGTGTATGTTTGTGTGCGCGTGAGTGTATGTATGTGTGAGTGTATGTGTGTGAGTCTGTGTGTGATGTGTGTGTGTGTGTGTGTGAGTGTATGTGTGTGTGTGAGTGTATGTGTGTGTGTGAGTGTATGTGTGTGTGTGAGTGTATGTGTGTGTGTGTATGTGTGTGTGAGTGTGTGTGTGTATGTGTGTTTGTATGTGTGTGTGTGAGTGTGTGTGTGTGAGTGTGTGTGTGTGCGTATGTGTGTGTGTGTGCGTATGTGTGTTTGTATGTGTGTGTGTGTGTGTGTGTGTGTGTGTATGAATTGGAATTAGTGGAGAGGTGGAATATTGCGTTGGGAGACCATCCCTTCCATGTGAAGCTGGGACCCAACGGGTCCCACTTAGTCTAGTATATATATAAAACTATCTCTATATAACTAAAAGTCTTCATCTTGTTTGTGCCCACAATGTGTCTCTATGTGTGTCAAGGTAGTTAATTCCTATCTTCTTCCAAACTCTGGGCCACAGCCTTCCCATTTTCACACATCCTACTCACATTTTCCCCATGGTGGCGATAAACATCTTCCCGTCGCATTTCCACCTATATTTCCGAAGTTATTAATCAGTGACATTTTAAAAACAGCCCGATTTCTTCATACTCACCCATTTTGGGAAAAAAATCCGAGTGACATTACAATGCACTTACTTGCAAGGCAGGACGAGCCACTCCGGGAGGGAGGGGCACTCCAGCACTCCAACCTCCCTCCCCCTCCCCCCGTCTAGTATATGCATAAAACTAAATTTAAAAAATATTTATATACAGCACGGAAACAGGCCTTTTGGCCTACCGAGTCCGCACCGACCAGCGATCCCCGCACATTAACACTATCCCGCACACACTGGAGACAATTTACGTTTACACCACACCAATTAATCTACAAACGTGCACATCTTTGGAGTGTGGGAGGAAACCGAAGATCTCGGACAAAACCCACGCGGGTCACGGTGAGAACGTGCAAACTCCGTGCAGACGGCACCCGTAGTCAGGATCGAACCCGGGTCTCCGGCGCTGTACGGCAGTATAACGCTACCACTGCGCCACCGTGCCACCCACAAAATTAGAACTAATGAATGCAACACCGAAATAGTCTAAAGGATGTTTCGGCAAAAACAAGATCGCATTACTGGATTCCAAATTACTTCAAATCCACTCACGGCCTATTTATATAAAGATTGATTGACTCCTGTGTTAATAATACTCTGTGACATGCCAATGAACAGATCTCATTCACAAGTCTGTGTTATATTAGGAAAGCTACTTCGAATTTTCCAGAATCAAAACATTGTTTTTAAAATAAAAGGTAGTCACTGAATTTGAGTGTTAGTTGATTTCAATGGTTAGTTTGTTGGTACATTTGGAAAAATGATAGATATTGCCCAGTCCATCGCTGTTAATGAACCACGAATGGATACATAACCTCCATGCTGTTATTCACAGGACGTCTGAGCCCATGGTTGTGTTATTTAGCTTCCAAATTCATCTGCCCTCTTAAAGCCAATACCCAGGTACTTTCTGTGCCTAAGTGGTCAAAGTCCTGATGTTAATGGAAATGTGTTTGTTATTGTTGGCATGGGAAGGTTGCATGTTGTAAGATATTGTCCATTTTTCACCTTTGTTCACAAGATCTGCAAGCTTTCACTTTATTTTCTTCGAATTTAGGTTTATTACAAGACTAGGTGGGACCTGTTGGGTCCCAGTCACACGGGAGACCTGGTCCCCCCCCCCCAACGCAACCCATTCCCCAACGCAATATTCCACCACTCACCTGTTCCCCCTATGCAACCCGTTCACCCGAAGCAATGTTAGGGAAGGGGGAGGGGGTTTGTGGGGGAGGGGGTGTGTGGGGGGGAGGAGGGGGTTTTGGGGGAGGGGGTGTGTGTGGGGGAGGGGGGTGTGGGGGGAGGAGGGGTGTGGGGGGGAGGAGGGGGGTGTGGGGGAGCAGGGGGGGGAAGGGGAGGTGGGGGAAGGGGGGGTGGGGGAAGGTGGTGGGTGGGGTTGGGAAGGGGGGTTGGGGGAGTGGTCGCAGCAGACGCAGCACGCACTCTGCTCACCCCGCACCTTCAGATTTCGGCCTCACGCAGTAGCTCCCGGTCGCACTCCGGCTTCACTCAGAGGCTTCCGGTTCAACTCAGCAGCTTCCGGCTCAACTCAGCAGCTTCCGGCTGGTCGCGCTGGTCGTTGCAGAAGCAGCCCGCAGGCTGCACACTCTCCACGAGCTGCTGAACACACTCCACCCCTTCAGCTTTTTATTCTCCTCGCCGCTGTTAATGACAGCGGGTTCCGAAAAGAGCGGTTTTTAAGATTTTTAAACCTTCATAACCTTTGTACTATTTCACTGATCGGAACAAAACGTATTTAACTTGCAGCAGAGGGGAATGGTGAGTAAGGTGGCGAAAAATGGTAGCGCTATGGGGGATCATTTATGCACAAATTTAAAAACAACGCAGACCGGAAGTGGTCAAGATGAGAGTTTTAGTAATAGTATAGATTGTCATATGTATTGAGGTACAGTGAAAAGCTTTGTTTGCCGTGCCATCCAAACAGATCAGATAATACCACACATAAATATAATCGTCAAACTCAATACAGCAGAGCAAAGGGAAAGATACAAAATGCAGAATGTAGTTCTCAGCATTGTAGCGCGCCAGTTGCAGAGACAATGTCCAATGTCCGCAATGGGGTAGAGGTGAATCGGACATTGCCTGAGTTTATGGAAGGACTGTTCAGGCGCCTGATGACAGAGGGGGAAGAAACTGTTCCTGAGTCTGGTGGTGCGCGCTTTCAAGCTTCTGTGCCCGCTATCGGGGTGGAGGTGAATCAGACAGTCCCCTGGCTTATTGGAGTGTCCTATATTAATTACTGGAGTTGTTGGGAACTCTGAAAACTGTTATTTGACAGCTGTTTAAGACTCTAATATAGTGTGTCGAACTGAACGTAGAAAGAAGGTTGTGAACTCTGCTGAATATGATACTATTGAATGTGCAGAAAGGACGCTGAGAATGTCTGTAAACTTTTGGCACAGTTTTTGTTTTGTATGTTATTCTGGGTGAAGTTTATCTTTGAAAATAAATTAAAAAACCAGAAAGTAGCAAAAAGAGTCACAATTTCTCCTCCGGAAACCTGGCAAATACTCAACAGAACTGAAAAAGTAAACGAGCTGACCAGCGAATCATTCCCCGGACACTAATCGTTGCGGCCTCTGTTTTAATTCGGGGAACCTTCTTCTCTTTCATATCGCCGCCAACTACGTGGTTTGGATGCATTACCAGTCAGAGTGACCTGTGCAGAATGTATCCACCTCTCCTGCCGTTTATAATTGCAACTACGCAATGCGGAATTCATGTGCCAGCAATATCACGTTAGCTGCCTGTTACGGTGACATTTCCACCCCTCCGCTTGGAGATTTCTGTGAGACTCTGTGTCAGATATCAATCTTCAGCTTCACGGCTGGCACAGTGGCGCAGCTGGCAGAGTCCAGCTGGCGCAGCCCCGGTGACCTGGGTTCGATCCTGACATCGGGTGCTGGCTACAAAAAGTAGTAAACTCTGCCCAGTCCATCATCGGCTTTTGTATTGTATTGTATTGTATTCAAATTTATTGTCATTGTCTCAGTTAGAGACAACGAAATGAATTTCCCTTACAGGCAGTATCATAAAAATAAAAATAAATAAATAATAATAAATAATAAAACATATTAAAAATAAAATAGAATTTAAAAAAAAGCACAAACAGTGAAAGTCCACGACACAACATAACACAGTGGCACCAAGGTGAGGAAGGCACCATAGTCCAGCCAGCCTCCACTCCGTTCTTCCCAGATGTTCACTCGTGGTCGAGGCCTTCCTAGCACCCGCAGTCGCTGCCCCGGTTGGCCCGATGTTCAGGCCCTCACGCCGGGCTGGTGGAACGCCGACGCCGAACCCTGACGGTGAACATCCTCCTCCTCAGCGGCCCGGACCTCCCGATCAGCCGCCTCCCGCAGCCGGAGTCCGCAGCTCCCGTGTCCGCAGGCCGAGCCGGTCGGAGTCGCAGGACCCCGTGCTGTCCATCAGCGCCGCCCGCGTTGGGAGCTCCGCAAACCGCAGCTCCATGATGTCGGTGCCACAGGTCCAGCACTCCGGGCTCCAGACAGCGATCCCCGGTAAGGCATCGCCAGCCCCGCGATGTATCAGCGCTGTCCCGCCGCTGCTGGAGCTCTGGTCGATCCCGGCAGGAAAGGCCACGCCAATCCAGTAGGTAAGTAAGTAAGTAAGTAAGTAAGTAAACTTTATTTATATAGTGCATTTTAAGCCAATTTGCATTGACCCCAAAGCGCTTTACATAATTTAAATAATAATAAGTTCCATTGCAAACCATAGAAAAAGGTAGGCCGCTGGGGGGGGGGGGGGGCGAGGAGGCGACTCGAATAATAGTCGCGTCCTCACCAGGAAGCGGCTGAAGGACGGTATCCCCCGCACCGTACCCTCTTCCCCCACATAAAAACACAAAAAACACACAAAAAAACACACTTTTACATAACTAAATAAACAAAAAAACAAAAAGATACCGGGCTGTAGGTGGAGGCTGCTGGCACCAGCGCCACCGGAAGTACAACACCTTGACCTCTGACCTCCCTTCCATCGAGGGGATCTATCGCAGTCGCTGCCTCAAAAAGGCTGGCAGTATCATCAAGGACCCACACCATCCTGGCCACACACTCATCTCCCCGCTACCTTCGGGTAGAAGGTACAGGAGCCTGAAGACTGCAACGACCAGGTTCAGGAATAGCTACTTCCCCACAGCCATTAAGCTATTAAACTTGGCTCGGACAAAACTCTGAACATTAATAGTCTGTTTATTTGCACTTTTTCAGTTTATTTATTCATGTGTGTATATATTTATATAATGATATATGGACACACTGATCTGCTCTGTAGTCATGCCTACTATGTTCTGTGTGCTGAAGCAAAGCAAGAATTTCATTGTCCTATCAGGGACACATGACAATAAACTCGCTTGAATCTTGAATCTAGTCTGTGCAGAGTTTCAGCGTTCTCCCTGTGACCACGTGGGTTTCCTCTGGGTGCTCCGGTTTTCTCCCACATCCCAAGGACGTGCGGGGTTGTAGAATTTTCCTTCTGCAGTTAAGTTCAGAGATACAGCAGCGTTGTGGGCATCACCAGAGGGGTAGAGACAGACATAACAAGTAGAATCAATGAGGCTAGGGTGGTGTTTAACATGCTCAGGAAGATCTGGAGCTCAAAACACATCTCAATCAACACCAAAATATGCATCTATAACTCAAATGTGAAATAGGTGATGCTGTGTGGATCAGAGACGTGGAAAACAACAAAACGCACCACAAACAGGCTACAAATATTAATTAACTCCTGTCTTAGGAGAATACTTAACATCTGGAGGAGACAAAGTAAGCAATGTGGACCTGTGGAAAAGGACAAGCCAGATTCGATGGAGAAAATGGAGTTGGATTGGACACACCCTCAGGAAACCTGCCACAAATATCTGCCACCGACAAGCCCTGAAATGGAACCCCCAAGGAAAAAGGAGAAGGGGTTGCCCCAGGAACAGCTGGAGAAGAGGTGGCCAAACAGAAATGTCTGAGAGTGGGCTCAACTGGGGAGGTCTCGAAAGAACTGCCAACAACCGAGTGAGGTGGAGGACATTTGTCAATGGCCTGTGCCCCCTAGAGGAGCAAAGGGCTTAAGTAGAAGAAGTAGAGATACAGCGCGGAAACAGGCCCTTCGACCCACTGAGTCCGCACCGACCAGCGACCCCTGCACACTGTCACTCTCCTACACCCACTAAGGTCAATGAGGGGCAATAAATCGCTCTTAGTGTGTAGTGAGTGGATCTTCTTCTTCTGTCGTGTGTCTTTTAGACCTGCAGCTCCGTTGAGGCGAGCCAGGCCAACGTATCATCGTCCAGGTCATTCAGACCTCGTTCACCATTCGGTGGCCGGTGTTTGGGGCAACTGGTGACAATGTGGATGTAAAAGTGGCGGAACCTAGAACTACCGTGAGCAGGTGATCGGTGTGGACTCAGTGAGCCGTCATGCCTGTTTCCATCTTTTATCTCCAACCAAACCTAACCTAATTACATCAGGACCGCAAGACTTGAAGCACTTTATATTTAGTTGCTCATCTGAACATTTCCACTTTTAGAATTCCATGTGCATGTATTGAGAACTATGTCAGAGAGTTCAAAAAGGTCATGTATAAGAAGGAACTACACATGCTGGTAAAAACCTTAGACAGACACAAAACGCTGGAGTAACTCAGCGGGTCAGGCAGCATCACTGGAGAGAAGGAATAGGTGACATTTTGGGTTGAGACCCAAAAGGGATCAGGGGGTATGGAGAGAAGGCAGGTACAGGATAGTGAGTTGGATGATCAGCCATGATCATATTGAATGGCGGTGCAGGCTCGAAGGGCCGAATGGCCTACTCCTGCACCTATTTTCTATGTCTATGTTTCTATGTCTATGTCTATGACCCTTCTTCAGACTGAGAGTCAGGGGAGAGGGGAATCTAGAGATATAGAGGGTGATACAGAGAGATGGAGAACAAATGAAAGAAAGATATGCAAAAAGTGTAACAATGATAAGGGAAACAGGCTTTAGGTTTGGCTAGCTGTGTGCTAGGTGAAAATGAGTTACAGATAATGAGACTCAACAAGATGACTTTGAAACTGGTACAATTGGAGGAACTTGGGCGGGGGAGGGATGGAGAGAGCGGGGCTGCAAAGGTTACTTTGTTAGAGAAATCAATGTTCATACTGCTGGGGTGTAAGCTGCCCAAGCAAAATATGAGGTGCTGTTCCTCCAATTTACATTAGGCCTCACTCTGTCAAACACAAGAACGTCATTTGGTACGTGACTAATACAGCTTTGGTTCTGCTTGTGCACTTCTGTAAATGTCGATACTTTGTCAGCGTAAATTCAGAACAGTGGAAACCACGCTGAATTCAACATGTAAGTGAAACATCAGAAAGAAAACTGCATGTGCTGGGAATCTAAAATACGAAAAAACACTTGAAAGGCCAGTCAGCATCTGTGATAAGAGGACCAGAGTTAGCGTTTCAGGTTGAAGAAAGAACGAATGTCAGGCACAAGAGACAGCGGATGTTATAATCTGTAGATCTTGTTGGAGATACCTCACCACCCACACTCCCCCACAGTTTAACAAGTCATTTGTGTCAATAAACAGGGAACTGCAGATGCTGGAATCTTGAGCGAAACACAAAGTGCTGGAGTCACCCAGCGGTTCAGGCAGCATCTGTGGAGGACATGGATAGGTGACCATTTGGGTCTTCAGACACTGTATGTACATATATCAGAATTAATATGCCTGATCTCTTAAAGCTGAAGAATCCCGATCAAAAACGTCTCCTATCCATGTTCTGGATGGAACTGAATTTAGAAGGATGATTGGGAATCTTATCTATCTATCTATCTATCTATCTATCTATCTATCTATCTATCTATCTATCTATCTATCTATCTATCTATCTATCTATCTATCTATCTATCAATATATAAAACTGTGTGCCTGTCGCCTGCCGTCCGTCCGGCTGCCGGCTGCCTTTCTTCCTTTTGATTCGTTCCATCGTGTGATGTCACAATGCCCAATACTCGCAGATGTCCAATCGGAATGGATCCATTTACATGGACGGCTGCTGGCCGCCTTTCTTTCTTTGATTCACTGCAACTCCGAAACCAGACGCAGAATCGCCGACATCTTTTCCATTTCGGTAGCGATTTCACTTTTCTTTCTAAGTATCCGCTCCTCATTACATTTCGTCGTGTTTAAGTACACGTTTTTAATCAAATCCTTCCCCCCCCCCCATCCCCCAATATTTCAAAAATAAACTGGCTTCTCACCCATAGAAGCAGCCCCAGCCCCAGCCCCTGGTGAACGCTCCATCGTGTGATGTCACAATGCCCGATGCTCACAGATGTCCAATCGGAATGGATTCATTTACATATGCCTATGCAGGAGCCCCAGCCAATGGTGAACGTTCCATTGTGTGATGTCACAATGCCCAATGTTCACATATGTCCAATCGGAACTTAAGAGGGAGTTAGATGTGGCCCTTGTGGCTAAAGGGATCAGGGGGTATGGAGAGAAGGCAGGTACAGGATACTGAGTTGGATGATCAGCCATGATCATATTGAATGGTGGTGCAGGCTCAAAGGGCCGAATGGCCTACTCCTGCACTTAATTTGTATGTTTCTATGTTTCACTCTCCTCACCCCTCTCCCTCTCCCACCCATCCCTCTCTCCCCCACCCCCCTTCCCTCTCTACCCCACCCCCTTCCCTCTCTCCCCCCCGCCCCCTTCGCCCAACCCCTCTGTCCCTCTTCCACCACTCCCCCTACCCCTCCCTCCCCACTCTTCCACTTCTCTCCCCTTACGCCACCCCTCTCCCTCCCCCACCCCTCTCTTACCCTCCCTTTCCCTCTCTCCCCCACCCTTCCTCCTACCCCTCTGTTCCTCTTCCACCACTCCCCCGTCCCTCTTCCACCACTCCCGCTACCCCTCTACCCCTCCCTCCCTCCCCCTCCCCACTCTTCCACTTCTCTCCCCCTTCTCTCCTCCCCCTCCGTCTCCTCACCCCTCTCCCTCTCCCATCCCTCTCTCCCCCACCCCCCTTCCTCTCTACTACCCCACCCCCTTCCCTCTCTCCCCCGCCCCCTTCCCCCTATCCCTCTGTCCGTCTTCCATCACTCCCCCTACCTCTCTCCCCCTCCCTTCCCCACTCTTCCACTTCTCTCCCCCCACCCCTCTCCCCCTCCCTCCCCATCCCCCCTCCCCCCATCTCTCTCCCCATCCCCCTCTCTCACCCCCTACCCCCTCTCCTTTCTCTCCCAAATCTGTCCCTTTTCCTCCTCCTCCTCCTCTCTCCTCCCTCCCCTCTTCTCACCCCCCCTCCCCCCACTTGTGTGTTTGGGGGGTGGTTAATGTGAGTGTGATGCCGCAGCCCCCCCCCCCCCCCCCCCCCCCCCCCCCCACAATATTTCAAAAAGTACTGGCTTCTCACCCATAGAAGCAGCCCCAGCCCCTGATGAACGTTCCATTGTGTGATGTCACAATGCCCAATGCTAAAAGACATTGTTGCCATAGAGGGAGTACAAAGAAGGCTCACCAGACTGATTCCTGGGATGTCAGGACTTTCATATGAAGAAAGACTGGATAGACTCGGCTTGTACTCGCTAGATTTTAGAAGATTGAGGGGGTATCTTATAGAAACTTACAAAATTCTTAAGGGGTTGGACAGGCTAGATGCAGGAAGATTGTTCCAGATGTTGGGGAAGTCCAGAACAAGGGGTCACAGTTTAAGGATAAGGGGTAAATCTTTTAGGACCGAGATGAGAAAAACATTTTTCACACAGAGAGTGGTGAATCTGTGGAATTCACTGGCACAGAAGGTAGTTGAGGCCAGTTCATTGGCTATATTTAAGAGGGAGTTAGATTTGGCCCTTGTGGCTAAAGGGATCAGGGGGTATGGAGAGAAGGGAGGTACAGGATACTGAGTTGGATGATCAGCCGTGATCATATTGAATGGTGGTGCAGGCTCGTTGGGCCGAATGGCCTACTCCTGCACTTAATTTCTATGTCTCCCTCTTCTCACCCTCTCCCTCTCCCACCCATCCCTCTCTCCCCCACCCCCCTTCCCTCTCTCCCCCCGCCCCCTTCCCCCATACCGCTCTGTCCCTCTTCCACCACTCCCCCTACCCCTCCCTCCCCACTCTTTCACTTCTCTCCCCTTACCCCACCCCTCTTCCTCCCTCACCCCTCTCTTTTCCCCTCTCTCTCCCCCACCCCTTCCCCTACCCCTCTGTCCCTCTTCCATCACTCCCCCTACCCCTCTCCTCCTCCCTCCCCACTCTTCCTCTTCTCTCCCCCTTCCCCCTCCACTCTCCCCACTCCTTCCCCTCTATTCCCCCACCCCTCTCCCCCTCCCTCCTTCCTCCCCTCCCTCTCCATCCCCCCTTCCCCACGTCTCTCTCCCCACCCCCCTCTCTCACCTCCTACCCCGCTCTCCTTTCCCTCCCAAATCTGTCCCGTTTCCTCCTCCTCCTCTCCCCTCCCTCCCCTCTTCTCACCTCCCCTCCCCCCACCTGTGTGTTTGGGGGGGTGGTTAATGTGAGTGTGATGCCGCAGTCCCCCCCCCCCCCCCCGCAAACGCCGTTGGGGATACAGACCCAACGGGTCTGCACTTGGTCTAGTTATATATTAAAAGTCTGTGGCTGCCGCCGTCCGTCCGTCCGGCTGCCTTTCTGCCTTTTGATTCGTTCCATCATGTGATGTCACAATGCCCAATGCTCGCAGATGTCCAATTGGAATGGACCAATTTACATATGCCTTTGCACCAGCACCAGCACCAGCACCAGCACCAGCCCCAGCCCGTGATGAACGTTCCATCGTGTGATGTCACAATGCCCAATGCCCAAAGACATTCTTGCCATAGAGGGAGTACAGAGAAGGTTAACCAGACTGATTCCTGGGATGTCAGGACTTTCATATGAAGAAAGACTGGATAGACTCGGTTTGTACTCGCTAGAATTTAGAAGATTGAGGGGGGATCTTATAGAATCTTATGTTTCTGTTTCCCTCTCATCACCCCTCTCCCTCTCCCACCCATCCCTCCCTCCCCCACCCCCCTTCACTCTCTACCCCACCGCCTTCCCTCTCCCCCCCACCCCTTAATAATAATAATAATAAATTTTATATTTAATGGGTGCCTTTCATACAAAATCTCAAGGACACCTTACATAGTAAAGACATATAACGGAGTAAAACAAGTAATTAAAGACATCACAATGACACAAATTAAAAACAGAATTCAATCCAAAAACAGAAAATCAAAAACACAGTGTGAAGAGAGAGCAGCGGCAACCAATTCGTGCCAGCGTCCACTCTCCCTTCACGGCAGCCATCTTGGACACAGACCTACAAGACTAGTTAGACAAAAAAATCATCCCCCCACAGTGGATAGCACTGTGGAGGAAGGCACAATGTCCAGTCCCCACCCCATGTTCACCCCAAAGTCAGGCCTATTGGGGCCACCGCAATTGCCTCTACGGAGGCCCGATGTCCCTGGCCGTTCTCACCGGGTGGTCTTGCCCCGGCGTCGGGAGAGTCCTTTCGGCGGCTGGGCCACTTGGAACGGCCGCTTCTTGGTTGGAGCCCGCGGCTGCCGAAGCCGACAAGGCCGCGCCGGTTTGGAGCTCCCAGGCTCCAGATGAAAAAGTCGGCGCCCCGCTCTCGTCACTGCCGCCTTGCCGCCTCTACGCACGCCGCCTCTCCGCTCCGCACCGCAAACCCGCAGCCCGGAGATCCCCCTACCCCTCTGTCCCTCTTCCACCACTCTTCCACTTCTCTCCCCTTCCCCCTCCACTCTCCCTCCCCACTCTTTCCCCTCTCTCCCACCCCTCTCCCCCTCCCTCCCTCCATCCCCATCCCCCACATCTCTCTCCCCATCCCCCTCTCTCACCCCCTACCCCGCTCTCCTTTCCCTCCCAAATCTGTCCCATTTCCTCCTCCTCTCCCCTCCCCCTACCTGTGTGTTTGGGGGGTGGTTAATGTGAGTGTGATGCCTCAGCCCCCCCCCCCCCTCCCCCGCAAATGCCGTTGGGGAAACAGACCCAACGGGTCTGCACTTGGTCTAGTAGAGACTTAAAATTCTTAAGGGATTGGACAGGCTAGGTGCAGGAAAAATGTTCCCATGTTGGGGGAGTCCAGAACCAGGGGTCACAGTTTAAGAAGTAGGGGTAGGCTATTTAGGACTGAGATGAGGAAAAACATTTTCACCCAGAGAGTTGTGAATCTGTGGAATTCTCTGCCACAGAAGGCAGCGGAGGCCAATTCTCTGGATGTATTCAAGAGCGAGTTAGATATAGCTCCTCGGGCTAACAAATCAAGGGATATGGGGAGAAAGCAGGAACGGGGTACTGATTCTGAATGATCTGCCATGACCATATTGAATGGCGGTGCTGGCTCGAAGGGCCAAATGGCCTACTCTCCTGCACCTGAGGAGACTAAAGAAGGTCCATCTGTCTCCTCAGATTCTGGTGAACTTCTACCGCTGCACCATCGAGAGCATCCTTACCAACTGTATCACAGTATGGTACGGCAACTGCTCTGTCTCCGACCAGAAAGCACTGCAGAGGGTGGTGAAAACTACCCAACGCATCACCGGTTCCTCACTCCCCTCCATTGAGTCTGTCCAGAGCAAGCGTTGTCTGCGGAGGGCGCTCAGCATCGTCAAGGACTGCTCTCACCCCAACCATGGACTGTTTACCCTCCTCCCATCTTGGAGGCCCTACAGGTCTCTCCATTGCCGGACCAGCAGGTCCAGGAACAGCTTCTTCCCTGCGGCTGTTACACAACTTAACTCTGCACCTTGGTGATTGCCAGTCACCCCCCCCCCCGGACACTCCTTCCCCTAGATAAATTGCACTACTGCTACTGTATGTACGTATATATATTTTACTGTTCCATTATTCTATGTTCGCTCTTCTGGGTGAGATGCTAACTGCATTTCGTTGTCTCTGTACTGTACTCTGCACAATAATAATAATAATAATAATAATGGATGGGATTTATATAGCGCCTTTCTAATACTCAAGGCGCTTTACATCGCATTATTCATTCACTCCTCAGTCACACTCGGTGGTGGTAAGCTACTTCTGTAGCCACAGCTGCCCTGGGGCAGACTGACGGAAGCGTGGCTGCCAATCTGCGCCTACGGCCCCTCCGACCACCACCAATCACTCACACACATCCACACACAGGCAAAGGTGGGTGAAGTGTCTTGCCCAAGGACACAACGACAGTATGCACTCCAAGCGGGATTCGGACCGGCTACCTTCCGGTTGCCAGCCGAACACTTAGCCCATTGTGCCATCTGTCGTCCCAATGACAATAAAGATTGAATCTGAATCTGAATCTGAATCTACTTTCTATGTTACTATGTCTCGACCCAAAACGATCCATCCAGAGACGCTGCCTGACCTGCTGAGTTACTCTGAGTGTCTGTCTTCGATGTAAACCAGCATCTTTCCCACACACTATTGGCATCGTCTGTAACGCTATCTTCTGTTTACTTTCCTTTTCGCGCTGCTTGTTGTTCTCATTCATGGTACGATTAGCTGGATGGCACGCAAAAAAAGTTTTTTCCCCCCCCCGCTGTATCTCGGCACACACCACGATAATGAAGCAATATCCTGCTCACATCGTGACTAAATATAGAAATACACGACACAGAATGCCACGTAACCTTGTTTGTGTTGCATTTTATTAACAAAAAAGTAATACTTTTCCAGACAATATGCAATAAAAACCCTGCTTTTAACTTTGGATCAGAGTAATTGCCACCAGTATTGTTAGATCCACTTCAGCTACTGAGTTACACAAATAAAACGGCACACAACATTGTGATGCTGCAGAGAATGCATCACTTGCTTCATGCTTTTAATTAAATCACCTCAAAACGTCCTGTTCCTTGCGATAGATTCTCAACTGTGGTTGTTTCCACGAGTGGGAGCGCCTCAGAATAAAAGCATGTACAGTACCTTTGGAAAGGAGACGAGGAGGAATTTCTTTCGTCAGAGGGTGGTGAATCTGTGGGGTTCATTGCCACAGACGGTGGTGGAGGCAACGTCAATGGATATTTTTTATGGCAGAGATTCCTGATTCGTACGGGTGTCAGGGGTTATGGGGAGAAGGCAGAAGAACGGGGTTGAGAGGGAAAGGTAGATCAGCCATGATATAATGGCGGAGTAGACTTATAACCATATAACAATTACAGCACGGAAACAGGCCATCTCGACCCTTCTAGTCCGTGCCGAACACGTATTCTCCTCTAGTCCCATATACCTGCGCTCAGACCATAACCCTCCATTCCTTTCCCGTCCATATACCTATCCAATTTATTTTTAAATGATAAAAACGAACCTGCCTCCACCACCTTCACTGGAAGCTCATTCCACACAGCCACCACTCTCTGAGTAAAGAAGTTCCCCCTCATGTTACCCCTAAACTTCTGTCCCTTAATTCTCAAGTCATGTCCCCTTGTTTGAATCTTCCCTACTCTCAGTGGGAAAAGCTTATCCACGTCAACTCTGTCTATCCCTCTCATCATTTTAAAGACCTCTATCAAGTCCCCCCTTAACCTTCTGCGCTCCAAAGAATAAAGCCCTAACTTGTTCAACCTTTCTCTGTAACTTGATGGGCCGAATGGCCTAATTCTGCTCCGAGAACTGATGAAAATACTACGCTGCCTATTAAGAAACTATCACAAGGCAATGGACGCGCCAGATTTGAACGGGGGGCAGAAATGGGATAACATACTAGGTGTCTTTACCAAAACCAACAATCTGCTTTGAGTAAATGCAGTGACATATATCCAAACGCCTGCCATGCTCATTGACAGTGACAAGAATTGGGGGCTAAAACTATGCACTATGTTGAAACATATTTTTAAAGAATATAGTATATTTCGGTACGAAAGTGCTAATCTGGTAAAAACACATTGTATAGTTGGGCAAAGTGACAACATACAAACACATGTCGCCAACAGCACTGTGCATTCTGAATCCCAGAAATTCATCTTTGACAACACATTCTTGAATGGAATATTCACGTCAACATGTTCGCATTCGTTTAGTTTAGTTTGATTTAGAGGTACGGCATGGAAACAGGCCCTTCAGCCCATCGAGTGCACACTGACTATCAGTCTATGTTACCACTATGTTCCATGTTATCCCACTTTCTCACCCACTCCCTACACACTGGGGGGCAATTTTACAGACAATAAACAATAGGTGCAGGAGTAGGCCATTCGGCCCTTCGAGCCAGCACCACCATTCATTGTGATCATGGCTGATCATCCCCAATCAGTACCCCGTTCCTGCCTTCTCCCCATATCCCCTGACTTCACTATCTTTTAGAGCCCTACCCAGCTCTCTCTTGAAAGTATCCAGAGAACCTGCCTTCACCACCCTCCGAGGCAGTGAATTCCACAGACTCACAACTCTCTGCGACAAAAAGTGTTTCCTCGTCTCCGTTCTAAATGGCTTACCCCTTATTACCCCTACCCCTTAACTGTGGCCCCTGGTTCTGGACTCCCCCAACATCAGGAACATATTTCCTGCCTGCAGAGGGCCGATTGATCTACAAACCTGTACGTCTTTGGGATATGGGAGGAAACCGGAGCGCCCGGAGGAAACCCAAGTGGTCACAGAGAGAGTGCACAACCTCCCGCACAAACAGTACCCGTAGTCAGGATCGAACCCGGGTCTCTGGTGCTGTGAGGCAGGCAGCACTACCAGCTGCTGCCTGACAGTGTAGGGTAACTGGCCTCGTAAAACTGCCCCCAGTGTGTAGGGAGTGGATGCAGGAATGGGGTGACAAGGAGCCAGTGTGGATGACATAGAAACATAGAAAATAGGTGCAGGAGTAGGCCATTCGGCCCATTCAATATGATCATGGCTGATCATCCAACTCAGTATCCCGTACCTGCCTTCTCTCCATACCCCCTGATCCCTTTAGCCACAAGGGCCACATCTAACTCCCTCTTAAATATAGCCAATGAACTGGCCTCAACTACCTTCTGTGGCAGAGAATTCCACAGATTCACCACTCTCTGTGTGAAAAAAAGGACTTCCCCCTTATCCTTAAACTGTAACCCCTTGTTCTGGACTTCCCCAACATCGGGAACAATCTTCCTGCATCTAGCCTGTCCAACCCCTTAAGAATTTTGTACGTTTCTATAAGATCCCCCCTCAATTTTCTAAATTCTAACGAGTACAAGCCAAGTCTATCCAGTCTTTCTTCATATGAAAGTCCTGCCATCCCAGGAATCAGTCTGGTGAACCTTCTCTGTACTCCCTCTATGGCAAGAATGTCTTTCCTCAGATTAGGACAAGAATGTCTTTCCTCCCCACATGACTGATCGTGGGATGTGGGAAGAGTCTTAAAGGAGGAACGATGATGGGCAGGGAGACTTTAAGATGTAATCCTGGGCTTTATAGGTTTGGCACAAGGGCCAGCAATTGACAATGATTGGGAAAGTAACAGGGGATGAGCAAAAAGCCTGAAATAGAGCAGCATGATGGGTATGTAACAGATCGCAAGTAACAGATAATGGAGAGAACTGAAAACAAAAAAATCAGGAATTGTTAAACTGGAGCCAGTACAAGTCAAAGCAAAGATGAGTGTGAAAGAGACTTGGTTCATGGGCATATGAACACATGCATTAAAAGGTTCATCCACATAGTTTTAAATTATCTCAAGCTTGTGCAGAGCTTGAAAAGACCAACCCGTTGTGAATTTATAGTATAGATACAGCATGGAAACAGGCCCTTCGGCCCACCAAGTCCATGCTGACCGTTGATCATCCATTCACACTAGTTCTATGTCATCCCACTTTCTCATCCACTCCCCTACACACTGGGGGTCAGTTTTACAGAAGCCCAATTGGCCTACAAACCCGCACATTTGTAGGATGTGGGCGCACCCAGAGGAAACCCACGCGGTCGCAGGGAGAACATGTAAACTCCACGCTGGCAGCACCCAAGATAAGGATCGAACCTAGGTCTCTGTCGCTAGCAGCCACGCCACTGCACCATCCTGCGCTGCCATTCTTTCAAGGGTTTAGTCTCTCAAGTCAGCCAGCGTTCATATCCAAATAAACAATTTAAAACGTACAAAAACGTCCACGCTTGCATCAGACGGAACACAGTGAAAAGCTTGCCTGAAGCACCATGACAACAAGTTATTGCAGTTGGGGAAAACTCTCGAAAACAGTCCTTGCTGCTTCTTCCCAGGGCGTGCAGGCTCAGTACTTCAAAGCAGTTGTGTCGCTATGTACAAGAGTGTGAGGTTCCACTGTGTGCTGGAACCCGTCCTCACATCTATGAGCAAGAAAGGAACTGCAGATGCTGGTTCAAGGGGAAGATAGACACAAAAAGCTGGAGTAACTCAGCGGGTCAGGCAGCATCTCTCAAGGGTCTCAACCAGAAACGTCTCTCCAGAGATGCTGCCTGTCCCGCCGAGTTACTCCAGCCTGCTGTGTCCACCCTCACGTCTATGACATGGGTAAGTGTCGCTTCAAGCCCTCTTTGGAAGACGTGCTCAGGAAGTCTGGGAAGCTGACCTCATATTCCACGATCAGGTCACCCCGCTGGTGGGGGTTTTTTGAGAACGGCACTCCCCTGCCGCTTATTCTCTTCCTCGCGCCCGGCTTAATCACCTCCTGGGTCGTTATCGAGATGGACCTGCCTTCCATTGTGGGAACGTGAATTGTACAACCGCACAGGGCCTGCAACGGGGAGGAACACAGAGTTAGTCAGAAGGAATACGCAATAGACAATAGGTGCAGGAGTAGGCCATTCAGCCCATCGAGCCAGCACCGCCATTCAATGTGATCATGGCTGATCATCCCCAATCAGTACCCCGTTCCTGCCTTCTCCCCTGACTCCGCTATCTTTAAGAGCCCTATCTAGCTCTCTCTTGAAAGCATCCAGAGAACCGGCCTCCCCAGCCCTCTGAGGCAGAGAATTCCACTGAATAGTCACAGCGCCGCCAGGTTTATGTTTCATTCAAGGCATTCGCTTTTTTTTCTTCTTCATTAACCCTCCTCTCCCATTCCCCAGGGAAAGAAAAAGTTCCTTCAGGCCTTATTCAGAAACACAGACGCAAGAGATTCTTGAAATAGTTTGTTGCTGTCTCAAACATGCCAATGCCATCTTGTAATGTCTTACTCATAGACTTTCCCATTGGATCTGCAATCTTGTACAGGTCCACCACTGAATGTACAGCAACCTCCTTTAATCCGGACAAAATCATGTGTGCACTTGAACCCCCCCCTGGAGGTCTCCCCAAAAATGTGGCGTCTAGGCCGGGAGAGGGGGCCGATCTCAACCTTATCGGGACTTCTGCGCCGATCGGCAGGTCGGATTTGCCACCTGCAGCCCAGGCTCTGGAACACAACCGACTTCCAAGGCCAACAGTTGGACTCCCCTCAGAGGCCGTGACCACTGTTGGTCTGGCAAGACAGATAATCCAGGAAGTCTCTGGAACCAAGGGTGTCGGACCTGAACTTGCTTTGGCTTACATAGAAACATAGAAAATAGGTGCAGGAATAGGCCATTCGGCCCTTCGAGCCTGCACCGCCATTCAATATGATCATGGCTGATCATCCAAATCAGTGTCCTGTACCTGCCTTCTCTCCATACCCCCTGATCCCTTTAGCCACAAGGGCCACATCTAACTCCCTCTTAAATATAGCCAATGAACTGGCCTCTACTACCTTCTGTGGCAGAGAATTCCAGAGATTCACTACTCTCTGTGTGAAAAATGTCGGTCCTAAATGATTTCCCCTTTATCCTTAAACTGTGACCCCTTGTCCTGGACTTCCCCAACATCGGGAACAATCTTCCTGCATCTAGCCTGTCCAACCCCTTAAGAATTTTGTAAGTTTCTATAAGATCCCCCCTCAATCTTCTAAATTCTAGCGAGTACAAGCCGAGTCTATCCAGTCTTTCTTCATATGAAAGGCTTCATGGCTCTTGATCGATTAACTGATCAATTGATTGATTAGTTGACCGATTGATCAAGCAATCGATCAATTGATTGATTGAAAGATAGAGCATGGAAAAAAAGCCCTTCGATCCACAGGGTCAACACCAACCATCAATCACCCGTTCACACTAGTTCGATGGTGATCCCATTTTGTCATCCACTCCCTACACACTTGGGGCAATTTACAGAGGCTAATTTACCTACAAACCCACACGTCTTTGGGATGCATGGAGGTGGGAAACCAGAGCACCCGGAGGAAACCCACAAGGTCATGGGGAGAGCATGCAAACTCCGCACAGACAGTACCCAAGATCGGGATCGAACCCGGGTCTCTGGCGCTGCAAGGCGAAGGCGGCTCCATTAAGGCTGAAAGTATGCATGCAGGTACAGCAGGCAGTGAAGAAAGCGAATGGCATGTTGGCCTTCATAACAAGAGGAGTTGAGTATAGGAGCAAAGAGGTCCTTCTGTAGTTGTACAGGGCCCTAGTGAAACCATACCTGGAGTATTGTGTGCAGTTTTGACCCCCTAATTTGAGGAAGGACATTATTGCCATTGAGGGATTGCAGCGTAGGTTTACAAGGTTAATTCCCGGGATGGCGGGACTGTCATATGCTGAAAGAATGGAGCGACTGGGCTTGTATACTCTGGAGTTTAGAAGGATGAGAGGGAATCTTATTGAAACATATAAGATTATTAAGGGTTTGGACACGCTGGAGGCAGGAAACATGTTCCCGATGTTGGGGGAGTCCGGAACCAGGGGCCACTGTTTAAGAATAAGGGGTAAGCCATTTAGAACGGAGATGAGGAAACACTTTTTCACACAGAGAGTTGTGAGTGGGCTGGTGTGGGCAAGTTGGGCCGAAGGGCCTGTTTCCACACTGTAGAACCTATGACTCAAGTATTGTTTAATTTAGTTTAGTTTAGTTTAAAAATACACCGTGGAAACAGGCCCTTCGGTCCACAAGTCCGTGCCGCCCAGCGATCACCCCGCACACTAACACTATCCTTCGCACTAAGGACAATTTTTACAATTTTACCGAAGCCAATTAGCCTACAAACCTGCACCAAATGCGGGCATGTGGGACTAGTGTAGCTGAGTAGCTGAGACATGTTGGCTGGTGTGGGTAAGTTGGGCCAAAGAGCCTGTTTCCATGTTGTATCACTATTTGACTCTATGACTAACCACTCAGAAGAAATTCTTCGTCATTGCCAACATAAATGAATGTCCCTTATTTTTGAATATTTGTTTGATTAGACAGATCTCCATGCATCGAGTACTTGGGTGACGCAAGGAACTGCAAATGTTGGTTTCGGGAAAATGACACAAAGTGCTGGAGTAAGTATGTCTGAAGAAGGGTCGCAACCTCCCATCTTCTAAAAGAGAAAAATTCTTGTTGTTGCTCCCTGTGTACGAGCAAAACTTTACAGGAAGAACAATTATATATTTAGTAGATGGGACCTGGTTCTGGCCGATTAGGAAGGAGTTTTCCTTTGATCTTGGATACATGCGATTTAGTTTAGTTTAGAGATACAGAGAAACATAGAAAATAGGTGCAGGAGTAGGCCATTCGGCCCTTCGAGCCTGCACTGCCATTCAATATGATCATGGCTGATCATCCAACTCCGTATCCTGTACCTGCCTTCTCTCCATACCCCCTGATCCCTTTAGACACAAGGGCCACATCTAACTCCCTCTTAAATATAGCCAATGAACTGGCCTCAACTACCTTCTGTGGCAGAGAATTCCAGAGATTCACCACTCTGTGTGAAAAATGTTTTCCTCATCTCGGTCCTAAAGGATTTCCCCCTTATCCTTAAACTGTGACCCCTTGTTCTGGACTTCCCCAACATCGGGAACAAAATTCCTGCATCTAGCCTGTCCAACCCCCTAAGAATTTTGTAAGTTTCTATAAGATCCCCCCTCAATCTTCTAAATTCTAGCGAGTACAAGCCGAGTCTATCCAGTCTTTCTTCATATGAAAGTCCAGGAATCAGTCTGGTGAACCTTCTCTGTACTATCTCTAAGGCAAGAATTTAGTAGATGGGAGCTGGTTCTGCCCGATTAGGTAGGGGTTTTCCTTTGATCTTGGACACATGCGATTTAGTTTAGTTTAGTTTAGAGATACAGCGCGCAAACAGGCCCTTCGGCCCACTGAGCCCTCGCCGACCAGTGATCCCCGCACACTAACACTATCCTACACACTAGGGGCAATGTATACTTACACCAAGCCAATTAACCTACAAACCTGTACGTCTTTGGAGTGTGGGAGGAAACCCGAAGATCCTGGAGAAAACCCACGCAGGTCACGGGGAGAACGTACAAACTCCGTAAAGGCAAGCACCCGTAGTCAGGATCGAACCCGGGTCTCTGACGCTGTAAGGCTTAAGTTAGTTTTTGCAATGAAGACAGTCGAATTATGTAGCACCAAAGGGTAATTCAAACCAATATGTCGGAACTTCAATGAGAGATATTCAATTAGTGCCACTTCCCTTGCTCTTTAGACATTGCTCTGTAATTTTCTTCCCCCAGACAACATTTATCTAACTCCGTTTTGAAAGTTGCTATGAATTTGCATCCACCCCCTTTCAGGCTGTATGTCAGGCCGTGATAATTCACTGTGCAAGCAATTCCTCTCTATTCTTGGCTTGGTGTTTTGCCAAGTACAGGCAGTGCCTGGGTTTCGTAAGGTTTATGTTCCAAAGAATTGTCGGCAAGCCAATCTCCTCATAGATCTGTATCGCCATAATGTTCATTAGTTCATATGTTCTAGGAGCAGATTTTGGCCATTCGGCCCATCAAGTCTACTCCGCCGTTTAATCATGGCTGATCTATCTTTCCCTCCCAACTCCATTCTCCTGCCTTCTCCCCATAACATAGAAACATAGAAAATAGGTGCAAAAGTCGGCCATTTGGCCCTTCGAGCTAGCATCGCCATTCAATATGATCATGGCTGATCATCCAGAATCAGTACCCCGTTCCTGCTATCTCCCCATACCCCTTGATTCCGTTAGCCCTAAGAGCTATATCTAGCTCTCTCTTGAATACATCTTGACACCTGTACTAATCAAGAATTTGTCTTTGCCACAGAAGGCTGTGGAGGCCAAGTCGATGGATAATGTTAAGGCAGAGATAGATAGATTCTTGATTAGTACAGATGTCAGGGGTTATGGGGAGAAGCCAGGAGAATGGGGTTAGGAGGGAGAGATAGATCAGCCATGATTGAATGGCGGAGTAGATTTGATGGGCCGAATGGCCTAATTTTGCTCCTATTACTTATAATCTTACGACTTCATAGGTAGCCTCCTTTTACTCTTGTATTTTATTTAATTCTCATGTTTAATCAATAATATTTTATTATTAATGTTTAATGTTTTATGTGTCATTTCTAACTGTCACTGTATATTGTTGTCACTTGCGGGCGGAGCACCAAGGTAAATTCCTTGTATGTGAATACTTGGCCAAAAAACTTATTCAATCATTCATTCATTCATTCATTCATTCATTCATCTTACAGAGATGTATAAAATTATGAGAGGAATAGGTAGATGCACAGAATCTCTTTCCAGAGTAGGGGAATTGAGGACCAGAGGACATAGGTTTAAGGTGACTTTATCTCTGTGACAGTCTGCCTGTTTTTTGTGCGCAGACTAGTGTTTGGATGTGAGGAAGGGGCAGCACTGGTAGATGATGGTTATATTATTACTCTTTGCAAAAGCAGTTCCTCCTTCCAATCAAGGAGCACTTGAGATGGACTTTTCACAGAAAGAGCCATTTTGGATTCATGTGTGGCGAAGCTTGAGCAGAACTTGAACGAGTGAATATCTTATCATGAAGAATAGGAAGTGGTGTTTGGAGAGGTGCCCGAAAGTTAAAATGGTCACTTAGAAAAGAGGCAGCATGATGGCGCAGCGGTAGAGCTGCTGCCTTACAGCGCCATAGACCCAGGTTCGATCCTGACTACGGGTGCTGTGTGTACTGAGTTTATATGTCGGCCCCATAACTTGCGTGGAGTTTCTCCGGTTTCCTCCCACAACTCCAAAGACATGCAGGTTTGTAGGTTAATTGGCTTGGTCTAATTGCAAATTGTCCCTGGTGTGTGTAGGATAGTGTGAATGTGGGGGGGGAAATCGCTGGTCGGCGCGGACTCGGTGGAGCCGAAGGACCTGTTTCCGCGCTGTATCTCTAAACGAAACTAAAAGAACTAAGTAAACTAAAAGGTCTCAAAAACAGTGATAGGGTGGCTCGGAGAGGAAATTCTGGAGCTGGGGGAGAAACAAAGAGAATGTGGGAGAGTAGAACTGGCAATGAATTGGAACTGGAATTGTGCAGCAATTGTGTTGCCCCCGACTCATGCCTAAAATATTCCACAGCTCAGAATATCGGATATCATAATTTTCCATCTGCATCCCTTCCCCCATCTTCACCATTCGCACCGTTTCTATCCTCAAGCTTCACAATTCGCAACTCTTTATCCTTTTGGCTCACATCTGTTTTTTCATCTCTGACCTTCGTCCAACCATCTGCCTGTCAGAAATCCCCCCTCTCCTGCGTTCACCTATTACTGTCCATGCTTCGTCCTGCCTCTCCTCACTCCCAGCTTTCTCCCCCCCCCCCCCTCCCCCCACTCCCTCCCGTCCCCCCGTCCCCCACTACACCCCTTCCCCCCCCCCCCCCCCACAATCAGTCTGAATGAGGGTGCTGACCTAAACATCACCTATCTATGAGAATCTCCACAGATTCTGCCTTGCAGAGTTACTCCAGCACTTTTTTTATCTCTCTTTGGTAAATAAGACAATAGACAATAGACAATAGGTGCAGGAGTAGGCCATTCGGCCCTTCGAGCCAACACCGCCATTCAATGTGATCATGGCTGATCATCCACAATCAGTACCCCGTTCTCGCCTTCTCCCCATATCCCCTGACTCCGCTATTTACAAGAGCCCTTTCTAGCTCTCCCTTGAAAGTATCCAGAGAACTGGCCTCCACTGAGGCAGAGAATTCCACAGACTCACCACTCTCTGTGAGAAAAGTGTTTCCTCGTCTCCGTTCTAAATGGCTTACCCTTTATTCTTAAACTGCAGTTCCTTGTTACATAGAAACATAGAAACATAGAAAATAGGTGCAGGAGTAGGCCATTCGGCCCTTCGAGCCTGCACCGCCATTCAATATGATCATGGCTGATCATCCAACTCAGTATCCTGTTCCTGCCTTCTCTCCATACCCCCTGATCCCTTTAGCCACAAGGGCCACATCTAACTCCCTCTTAAATATAGCCAATGAACTGCGGCCTCAACTACCTTCTGCGGCAGAGAATTCCAGAGATTAACCACTCTCTGTGTGAAAAAAGTTTTCCTCATCTCGGTCCTAAAAGATTTCCCCCTTATCCTTAAACTGTGACCCCTTGTTCTGGACTTCCCCAACATCGGGAACAATCTTCCTGCATCTAGCCTGTTCAACCCCTTAAGAATGTTGTAAGTTTTTATAAGATCCCCCCTCAATCTTCTAACATAGTTAGAATTGTTATTACATTTCAGAATATGGTGGGGTTGATTCCTGAACTGGGGATTGGAATTGTTCTTGAGCATGTGGAAGAACTGGAAAGAAAAGCCCAGTGTGCAACCCATCCGACAGACAGGGAAAGCGGAAGAGCAGTAGGCTCACGTTACAAGTAGATCTGGTGATTCAGCAAACTAGAGTGTAGTCCTGATCTACCATCCACCTCATTGTCGACCCTTGCACTACCTTTCGCCAGTACACTTCCAGATACACGGCCAATTTCTTCCCAGCTGTTATCAGGCAACAGAACCATCTTATCACCAACTACAGAGCGGTCCTGACCTACCATCTACTTCACTGGAGATGTTCGAACTATATTTAATCGGACTTTACCGGTTTTTATATTACACTAAACATTATTCCCTTTATCCTGTATCCATGCACTGTGGACGGCTCGATTGTAATCATATATGGTATTTCCGCTGACTGGATAACACGCAACCAAAAAGCTTTACACTGTACATTGGTAAGTCTTCTATTCAGCGTCTGTGGAAAGCATCTTGTCTGGAAACATCACAATTTGGTTTGGGAACTGCTCTGCCCAGGACAAGAAGGCTCTGCAGAGAGTAGTGCGGTCGGCCGAACGCACTATGGGAACTACACTCGCCCCCCTGCAGGAACTGTATACCAGAAGGTGCAGATCCAGAGGCAACAAGATCATGGGGGACCCCTTCCACCCCAGTCAGGCAAACGCCTCCGTTGCCATGCTGTGAAAACAGAGAGGATGAGAAGGAGTTTCTTCCCAGAGGCCATTAGGACTGTAAACTCCTATCTCACCAGGGACTAACTTATTATTACCAATTTACTGTTTTGCGGTGTCTTTTTAAATTGCTGTTTCTTCTTTTTTTCTCTCCCACAAATATGTAATTCTGATTCTGTTCAATTCTGTTTTGTAGTTTTTTTGCACAATCCGCGATCATTGCCACTTTTTATTTCACTGCACATCTCGTGTGCGTATGTGACGAATAAACTTGACTTGTCTACACGTGATAATAACTAAACTAAACGTACCTCCCGTAGGTTGACACGAGCATGGTAGACAATATTTGATCCATCCCTCTTGAAGTGGGGATGAGGCTTATCCTTCAGTACAAAAACCACATCTGCCGGTATAGTGTTGGGCATTTCGTCGCCTTCCTTTGGGAATGTGATCCGAGTTCCCTCCTTCCAGCCCTTTTTAATCTCGATGGTCAGTATTTTGTCCTCCATCCGGACGGTCCTGCCGTCGGGGTTGAGGCGTTTCCTGGAAATCTTCATCCTCTTGTTCGAGCCGTTGAAGATCTCCTCCAGGGACACCTTGAGGTCGTGGATGATGGGGGGGTCCTGCTTACGTTGCATCGGCCCCATCATCCCTCCCCTGTGCCGCTCCCTGGGGAAGCCGTTCATGCTGAATCCCCCAAAGTGGCCGAAGATGTCCGAGTCCACGTCCATGGACTCTTCGGGCTGGCCGTTTGCCATCCTCCTCCCGAAGAACATCTCGAAGGGGTTGGCGCCGTTGAAGAAGGCGGCAAATGTGGCGTGGGGGTCTCCGTGGAACGTGTAACGGAACGTCCCGCCCTGATCATCGTTCCCACCAATTCCTCCTTTCAGACCTGCAATGGAAGAAAAAAATAATACTTATTAGTCAGTCTGTGGCTGTACCTGGACTGTATGCAAAATGTTGAAGACAATGCAAGTATAAATCAAATTCTCCTTACTCCCTGAACCAATTTAGCAGGACATGCAGCATCTCTGAAGAGAAGGAATGGGTGCCAATTGTTTGTTTTTTATGTATGCGTGTATGTATGCGTGTGTGTGCGTAGATATATCTATCTATCTATCTATCTATCTATCTATCTATCTATCTATCTATCTATATCTACATATATATATGTGTATATAGATAGATAGATAGATAGATAGATAGATAGATAGATAGATAGATAGATCAAACCATCAAGAGTGTTTTATTGTCATATGTTCCAAATAGAACAATGAAATTCTTACTTGCATCAGCACAACAGAATATATAAACATAGTACACTGTGAACAATATAATAAACGAGGAAAAAAGGTTCTGTGTGTGTGTATATATATACATACCCAAATATACATATATATATTATATTCTCCCACAAACATATATATGTGTATATATATATAAGTGTTTGTGTGTGCGTGTGGTAGACACAAAATGCTGGATTAACTCAGTGGGTAAAGCAGCACCTATAGAAAGAAGTAATGGGCGACGTTTCGGGTCAAGACGTTTCATAATATATATAAGGTAGATAAAAGTGCTGGGGAAAATCAGCGGGTGAGACAGCATATATGGTGTGAAGGAATAGGTGACATTTCAGGTCGAGACCCATATTTGGGTATGTGTATATATACACACATGCAGAACGGTATTTCTCATTTAATATATTGTTTACAGTGTACTATGTTTACATATTCTGTTGTGTTGCAGGAGTAAGAATCTCATTGTTCTATCTGGGACATATGATAATAAAACACTCTTGACTATTGGTTCTTGAATATTTTTTACAGTGGTATTGTGCTTGTTAATTTATTTAATTTTAGTTTATTATTTATTATCAATACGTATTACATTTACAAGCCTGTTATGTTGCAACGAGTAAGAATTTCATTATTGAGTTATTGGTACAAACGACAATAAAACATTCTTGACTCTCTCTTGAATCTTGGGTTTTCTCCTCCAATCAAAGCACTTCACTCCATTCATTTGCCCCTCCCCCCCGACCAGGGCCCTAGTGAGATCACACCTGGAGTATTGTGTGCAGTTTTGTTCCCCTAATTTGAGGAAGGACATTCTTGCTATTGAGGGAGTGCAGCGTAGGTTTACAAGGTTAATTCCCGGGATGGCGGGACTGTCATATGCTGAGAGAATGGAGCGGCTGGGCTTGTATGCTCTGGAGTTTAGAAGGATAAGAGATCTTATTGAAACATATAAGATTGTTAAGGGTTTGGACACGCTAGAGGCAGGAAACATGTTCCCAATGTTCGGGGAGTCTAGAACCAGGGACCACAGTTTAAGAATAAGGGGTAAGTCATTTAGAGCGGAGACGAGGAAACACTTTTTCTCACAGAGAGTTGTGAGTCTGTGGAATTCTCTGCCTCAGAGGGCGGTGGAGGCCGGTTCTCTGGATACTTTCAAGAGAGAGCTAGAGAGGGCTCTTAAATATAGCGGAGTCAGGGGATATGGGGAGAAGGCAGGAACGGGGTACTGATTGGGGATGATCAGCCATGCTCACATTGAATGGTAGTGCTGGCTTGAAGGGCCGAATGGCCTACTCCTGCACCTATTGTCTATTGTCACCTCCAATTGACGATAGACATTAGAAATTTCAAACTGGTGAATGATAAGACTTTTAATACGCTAATGGTATGGCACAATTGTCCGTAAAAGGAGCCTCAGTCAGAATGTGTAGGAAGGAACTACAGATGCTGCTTTACACCGAAGATAGACACAAAATACTGGAGTAACTCAGCGGGTCAGTCACGAAAGGTAGACATGAAATGATGGAGTACCTCGGTGGGACAGGCAGCATCGCAGAAGAAGGGTTCTGACCCGAATGTCACTTGTCCCTTTTCTCCAGAGATGCTTCCTGACCCGCTGAGTTATTCCAGCATTTTGTCTCACTCTTTGAGATTTAGTCAGAGTTTGGTTGTGATCCAATTGACTGGTTTAACAGACTTCAGGGAAAGTATTTCAAGGGACATCTTCGTATATGGGGGAAAGAGGAGGGAAATGAGGCTAGCTCGCTTGATGGGCCAAGTGTATCCCTCTTGTCCTGTATTATTCAAAGAAATATACATGCTCAGCTCATGGACTTCAGCAAAACAATTGGTGTAGGTATGGAGGTAGACACAAAATGCTGGAGTGACTCAGTAACTCTGGAGAGAAGGAATGGGTGATGTTTCGGGTTGAAACTCTTCTTCAGTCTGAAGAAGGGTCTCGACCCGAAACATCACCCATTGCTTCTCTCCAGAGATGCTGCTTGGCCCGCTGAGTTACTCCAGCATTTTGTGTCTATCTTCGAATTTAAACCAGCATCTGCAGTTCTTTCCAACACACGGTGTAGGTGTATGAGGCCCAGTGACCCGGTTCAATTTGGATACAATGGAGGAATTTAGAGCATTGTGTTCAGTTCTGGACACCATGTTATAGGAAAGATCTTGTCAAGGGTACAGGGAAGATTGACGAGGATGTTGCCAGGAGTAGAGGGTCTGGGCTATAGGCAGAGGTTGATTAGGCTGGGTCTCTATTCCTTGGAGCGCGGAATGAGCTGCCAGAGGAGGTGGTTGAGGCAGGGACTATCGCAACATTTAAGAAGCAATTAGGCAGGCACATGGATAGGAGAGGTTTGGAGGGATATGGACCAAACGTGGGGCAGGTGACAAAAGACAAGTCAAAAGGTGCAGGAGTAGGCCATTCGCCCCTTCGACCCAGCACTGCCATTCAATGTGATCATGGCTGATTATCCCCAATCAGTACCCTTTTCCTGCCTTCTCCCCATATCCCTTGACTCCGCTATTTTTAAGAGCCCTCTCTAGCTCTCTCTTGAAAGCATCCAGAGAACCGGCCTCCACTGGAATTCTCTGCCTCCACTGAGTCAGAGAATTCCACAGACTCACCACTCTCTGTGAGAAAAAACTGTTTCCTCGTCTCCTTTCTAAATGGCTTACTCCTGGTTCTGGACTCCCCCAACATCAGGAACACGTTTCCTGCCTGTAGCGTGTCCAAGCCCTTAACAACCTTGTTTAAGAAGGAACTGCAGATGCTGTAAATCGAATGGCTTCGGCCCGAAACGTTGCCTATTTCCTTCGCTCCCTAGATGCTGCTGCACCCGCTAAGTTTCTCCAGCATTTTTGTGTACCATTAATAACAATCTTATATGTTTCAATGAGATGCCCTCTAATCCTTCTAAACTCCAGAGTGTACAAGCCCTGCCTCTCCATTCTCTCAGCATATGACAGTCCCTCCATCCCGGGAATTAACCTTGTGGTACTGGTGTAGCTGGGACATGTTGGCCGGTGTGGTATGGGCAAGTTGGGCCGAATGGCCTGTTTCCACGCTGTGTGACTCTTGTGAATGCATGGTGACGCCCTGTGGACAGAGAAGTGCCGGTTAGCCAACCACCGAGCTGGCGACTGGCGCTTGGTCGTGGAGAGCGAGGTTAAGCCATGATGTAATGGACTGCAGCACAAGTTCCCGGCGAACCGAGGAGACCTCCCTTAACATTCAGAGAAATGGGAACATTTCCACGTTCAAAAAGGGGTAGATCTCGCGAACATTGAAATCAAGAGTCTTCTAAAATAGATCCATGGTGACCTCGAGCATGTTGGCAGGTGAGAGAGAGACACACACACACACACACAAAATGCTGGATAAGTAACTCAGCAGGGACAGGCAGCATCCGAGGGGAGGAGGAATGGGTGACGTTTCGGGTCGAGACACCGTGGATTGAGGGAGGTGGGATGGGGGAAGGGGGAGAGCTTTGTAGAACAACATCACACGAACGTTGTTTCATGAAAAGACCAGAATGTCCCCGCACTGAAATCGCAGAGGAACCAATGCCCGGAGTCATTCCCGTTATTACAATACACTGCAATAATTGCACATCAGTGCCCACTCCAAGCGTGGAGCAATGGTGTAGAGTAACCCCTCACTCTACAAGGGGAGACCCCCCCCCCCCCCCCCCCCCCCCCTCCCTCTCCTCTCTGCCTACCTTCTTCCCCGAATTGGTCGTAGATTTCCCTCTTCTTAGAGTCGCTCAAGACCTCGTAGGCTTCGGCCACCTCCTTGAATCTGTCCTCGGCGGTGGGCGACTTGTTCTTATCCGGATGCCATTTCAGGGCTTGCTTGCGATAAGCCTTCTTGACCTCGTCTTCGGAAGCCCCCCTTTGCAAGCCCAGGATGCTGTAATAATCCTTGCCCATCGTACAGTGCAAAACGCGAAAACAAATTAAAAAATAAAAAAGACTGCGGGGCTGCCCTTCAGAAAAGCAGGCGAAAAAGCCTCTGCTGGGTGGATAATTAAAGCAGACCTCTCTCCTGGCAGTGACCGACCGCTCTCAAAACAGCTCTCTCTCTCTCTCCCTAGACTGCAGCTGACTTTATATAAAAACCCATTCCGCCTGGTTAAAAAAAAAAGCCCTAGCTCTTTCCAGAACATCTACAAACGTCATTTCCCATCCACCCAAAACAACACTGACGCAAACTTTCAACATTCCTGCCGCCGTCCTTTCTCCTAAAAAGGAACAGCCGCTCACAATGGGTCAAATTATCCAACGTTTGAGCAACGGGGCATTTTCATTAGGGACTTGGAATCATGAGCACAAACACACACACACACCAAGGTGCTGGGGGAAGTCAACGGGTCAGGCAGGCAGGCGGCATCTGGGGAGCAAATGGACTGAATCTGAGTCCCGTCTGTCCATCCCTCCCCTCCGCAGATGCTGCCCGTCCCGCTGAGTCTCTCTCCCCCTTCTCGTGTTTCGCCTTGCATTTAACTAGCGCCCTTCCCCAAATTCTGGGATCATGTGAAATGCGATCACCATTGCAGCATTGAGATCTCACAAAAAGCCAAGTCAAGTTTTATTCATCACTTGCACATAAAGTGCAGTGAAATGAATTATATCTGATCATATAAATCATGTAATGATCATATAAAAAAAAGTCAGGCCGCATCTGGGCAGGGAAATGAGTATAGAAACATAGAAAATAGGTGCAGGAGTAGGCCATTCGGCCCTTCGAGCCTGCACCGCCATGCAATATGATCATGGCTGATCATCCAACTCAGTATCCCGTACCTGCCTTCTCTCCATACCCTCTGATCCCCTTAGCCACAAGGGCCACATCTAACTCCCTCTTAAATATAGCCAATGAACTGGCCTCGACTACCCTCTGTGGCAGAGAGTTCCAGAGATTCACCACTCTCTGTGTGAGAAATGTTTTTCTCATCTCGGTCCTAAAAGACTACCCCCTTATCCTTAAACTGTGACCTAATATAGTGAGGCCCAACGCAAATTGGAGGAACAGCACCTCATATTTCCCTCATTACATTGTTTACAGAATACAATGTTTACATATTCTGTTGTGCTGCTGCAAGTAAGAATGTCATTGTTCTATCTGGGACACATGACAATAAAACACTCCTGACTGTTCAAAAAAATATCTATTCAAGAGAGAGTTAATCATAATCATCAAATCATAATCAACCTTTATTGTACAGTGCAAAATGAGAAGATGTTTCCCAGGGAATACCGGAGCATCGCACATGAAACTTAAAACATTTCACACATAATAACAGTAAAAACAATCCAGTCCCTGATTAAACAGTATAAATAATTAAAAGCAGGTAAAACAGCAACATTAAAATACAGTAAAAACAATCATTAAAATGTCCAGGGCAGCTGATTTGAGTGGTCAGTGCCCGAGTTATTAAAATGTCAGTGCAAAGCCGCAGAATCAGGTGACTGTGAGTACAGAGTGACTGTTTAGCACCCTCACAGCCTGTGGCAGGAAGCTGTTTAACAGTCTGGTAGTCCGGGCTTTGATGCTACGGTATCTCTTGCCTGATGGCAGGAGATGCAGGTGTATGTGGAGGGGGTGCAGTTTGTCCTTAGCTATTCTCAGAGCTTTTTTCAGACAGCGGTTCTGGAACAATTCTTGTACCGAGGGTAGGGAGACGCCAATGATCCTCTCTGCTCCCCTAACTACCCTCTGCAGAGCCTTCCTGTCTGAGCAGTTGCAGTTGGAGTACCACGTGTTTATGCAGTACGTGAGTACAGACTCCACCGTGCCCCTGTAAAAAGTCCTGAGGATGTTGGTGGGGAGTGAGGCCTGTTTGAGTTTCCTCAGGAAGTGCAGTCGTTGATGGGCCCGTTTGACAATCCCAGTGTTGTTCCTGGACCAGGTGAGACTGTCTGTAATTTGCACTCCGAGGAACTTAATACTCTCCACTCTCTCCACTGTGGTGCCACTGATGTTGAGGGGTGTGTGTTTTGGCTGCGCCCTCCTGAAGTCGACAATCATCTCCTTTGTTTTGTCGACATTTAATGCTAAATTGTTGTTGCCGCACCAGTCCACTAGTTGTTTTACTTCCTCCCTGTACATTGATTCGTCATCTCCGCTGATGAGTCCCACCACTGTTGTGTCATCCGCGAATTTTATGATCTTATTGGCCCTTCTTAGGGCTAACGGAATCAAGGGATATGGGGGGAAAGCAGAAATGGGGCACTGATTTTGCTTGATCAGCCATGATCATATTAGAAACAGAACATAGGAGCAGGAGTAGGCCATTCGGCCCTTCGAGCCAGCACCGCCATTTAATATGATCATCCAGAATCAGTACCCCGTTCCTACTTTCTCCCCATATCCCTTGATTCCATTTGCCCTAAGAATTACATCCAACTCTCTCACTTGAATACATCCAGTGAATTCGCCTCCACTGCCTTCTGTGGAAGATAATTCCACAGATTCACAACTCTCTGGGTGACAAAGTTTTTCCTCATCTCAGTCCTAATTGGCCTACCCCTTATTCTAAACTGTGACCCCTGGTTCTGGACTCCCCCAACATCGGGACATTTTTCCTGCATCTAGCCTGTCCAATCCCTTATAATTTTATATGGTTTTATAAAATATCCTCTCATCCTTCTATATTCCAGTGAATATAAGCGCAGTCGATCCATTCTTTCATCATAGGCCAGTCCCGCCAACCCGAAATGAACTTGGTGAACCTACGCTGCACTCCCTCAATAGCAAGAATGTCCTTCCTCCAACTAGGGAGACCAAAACTGCACACAATACTCCGGGTGCAGTCTCACCAGGGCCATGTACAACTGCAGTAGGATCTCCTTGCTCCTAAACTCAAATCCTCTTGCAATGAAGACCAACATGCCATTAGCTTTCTTCACTGCCTGCTGTACCTGCATGCTTACTTTCAGTGACTGATGTACAAGCACACCCAGGTCTTGTTGCAGATTCTTCCCCCATCCTGGATCAGTCCAATCAGGGTTGTGTAGTCCTCAAACTTGAGAGGTTTGTCAGAGGAGTCAGTGGAGGTGCAGTTAATATATATTGTAAATAACTGGTGTCCCAGCACTGAGCCTTTCGGCACCCCACTAGTCATGCATATTGATATGGTGGTGCTGGCTCAAAGAGCCGAATGGCCTACTCCTGCATCTATTTTCTATGTTTCTGGTACAAAGAGCTGGAGTAACAACAGGTGAGGTAGCATGTCATAAGTGATAGGCCATTTGGCCCATCAAGTCTACTCCACCATCATGGCTGATCTCTCTCCCTCCTAACCCCATTCCCCTGCCTCCACCCATAACCTCTGACACCTGCACTGATCTCTGGATAAGAAGGCACAAAGTGCTGGAGTAACTCAGCAGGTCAGACAGCATCTCTGGAGGACATGGACAGGTGACGCTTCGGGTCAGGACCCTTCTCTTTCCATAAACCAGCATCTGCAGTTCATGTCTAATGATCTTATAACATGTGTGATGTTACCCCGATATCCTGTCAACCCCATTTTCCAGCCTTCTCCCCGTATACTTGAGGATTGAAGATTGAGGGGGGATCTTATTGAAACTTACAAAATTCTTAAGGGGTTGGACAGGCTAGATGCAGGAAGATTGTTCCCGATGTTGGGGAAGTCCAGAACAAGGGGTCACAGTTTAAGGATCAGGGGGAAATCTTTTAGGACCGAGATGAGAAAAACATTTTTCACACAGAGAGTGGTGAATCTCTGGAATTCTCTGCCACAGAAGGTAGTTGAGGCCAGTTCATTGGCTACATTTAAGAGGGAGTTAGATGTGGCCCTTGTGGCTAAAGGGATCAGGGGGTATGGAGAGAAGGCAGGTACAGGATACTGAGTTGGATGATCAGCCATGATCATATTGAATGGCGGTGCAGGCTCGAAGGGCCGAATGGCCTAGTCCTGCACGTATTTTCTATGTTTCTATACTTTGTCCCCTTACTAATCAAGATCTGAGAGAAGATAACAGTGGGACTGGCATAAGACTGTGTTGGATTTTGATTACATCTCAATTCTAATCAACACCATGAAGTCTACAGCAGGGATGCAAATAGGTCTTTGAATATTAGGAAGTCAACAATCAGCATGTTTATGAAGGAAGCGCAGATGTTAATTTAAACCGAAGATAGACAGTAAAATAAATATATTTTAAACCATTTTGATAGTGAATTAGAAATACCCCAAGGTTGTGAATTATTAATGATTTGATGGCATTACATCTTTATTAGATTTCACATTGTGGTTTGAACAATCTCTGATCCATTCAGAAACATGTCTAATTTTGGAGCTTGCTTTGAGCTTCAGTGTGATTGACTTTTCTCAAAGATAGACACAAGTGTTAGAGTAACTCAGCGGGCCAGGCAACATCTCTGGAGAAATGGAATAGGTGATGTTTCGTGTTGAGACTCTTCTTCAGACCACAATGTCTTCTTCAGAAACGTGGCGACTCTTTGTGTGTTTCATTGTACCTAGGTACATCTTAATCATACTTTATTAGCCAAGTACAGTGGCTTGCAAAAGTATTCATACCCCTTGAACTTTTCCACATTTTGTCATGTTACAACCACAAACGTAAATGTATTTTATTGGGATTTTATGTGATAGACCAACACAAAGTGGCGCATAATTGTGAAGTGGAAGGAAAATGATACATGGTTTTCAAATTTTTTTACAAATAAAAAACTGAAAAGTGTGGCGTGCAAATGTGTTCAGCCCCCTTTACTCTGATACCCCTAAATAAAATCCAGTGCAACCAATTGCCTTCAGAAGTCACCTAATTAGTAAATAGAGTCCACTTGTGTGTAATCTAATCTCAGTATAAATACAGCTGTTCTGTGAAGGCCTCAGAGGTTTGTTAGAGAACATTAGTGAACAAACAGCATCATGAAGCCCAAGGAACACACCAGACAGGTCAGGGATAAAGTTGTGGAGAAGTTTAAAGCAGGGTTAGGTTATAAAAACATATCCCAAGCTTTGAACATCTCACGGAGCACTGTTCAATCCATCATCCGAAAATCGAACGAGTATGGCACAACTGCAAACCTATCAAGACATGGCCGTCCACCTAAACTGACAGGTCGGGCAAGGAGAGCATTGATCAGAGAAGCAGCCAAGAGGCCCATGGTAACTCTGGAAGAGCTGCAGAGATCCACAGCTCAGGTGGGAGAATCTGTCCACAGGACAATTAGTCGTGCACTCCACAAATCGGGCCTTTATGGAAGAGTGGCAAGAAGAAAGCCATTGTCGAAAAAAAAGCCATAAGAAGTCCTGTTTGCAGTTTGCCACATGCCATGTGGGGGACACAGCAAACATGTGGAGGAAGGTGCTCTGGTCAGATGAGACCAAAATTGAAGATTTTGGCCTAAATGCAAAACGCTATGTGTTGCGGAAAACTAACACTGCACATCACCCTGAACACACCATCCCCACTGTGAAACATGGTGGTGGCAGCATCATGCTGTGGGGATGCTTTTCTTCAGCAGGGACAGGGAGGCTGGTCAGAGTTGATGGGAAGATGGATGGCACCAAATACAGGGCTATCTTGGAAGAAAACCTGTTAGAGTCTGCAAAAGACTTGAGACTGGGGCGGAGGTTCACCTTCCAGCAGGACAACAACCCTAAACATACAGCCAGAGCTACAATGGAATGGTTTAGATCAAAGCATATTCATGTGTTAGAATGGCCCAGTCAAAGTCCAGACCTAAATCCAATTGAGAATCTCTGGCAAGACTTGAAAATTGCTGTTCACAGACGCTCTCCATCCAATCTGACTGAGCTTGAGCTATTTTGCAAAGAAGAATGGGCAAAAATGTCAGTCTCTAGATGTGCAAAGCTGGTAGAGACATACCCCAAAAGACTTGCAGCTGTAATTGCAGCGAAACGTGGTTCTACAAAGTATTGACTCAGGGGGGCTGAATACTTTTGCACGCCACACTTTTCAGTTTTTTATTTGTAAAAAAATTTGAAAACCATGTATCATTTTCCTTCCACTTCACAATTATGCGCCACTTTGTGTTGGTCTATCACATAAAATCCCAATAAAATACATTTACGTTTGTGGTTGTAACGTGACAAAATGTGGAAAAGTTCAAGGGGTATGATATGCCATACAGTCATACTAATAAAAAGCAAAACACACAAAATACATTTTAACATAAACATCCACCACAGTGACTCCTCCACATTCCTCACTGTGATGGAAGGCGAAAAAAAAGTTCAATCTCATCCTTTCTTTGTTCTTCCGCGGTCGGGGGCCTCAAGCCTTCCGTTGACGGGACAATCTTGGCCCCCGTAGCCGGCGGTCGGGCCCTCCGCGTTGGGGCGATCAAGCTCCCGCATTGGGGGATCTCAGCGCATCGCGCCGGGCAATCGGATCCCGGGTCGAACCTCTTGCGACTTTGGACTGTGAGCTCCTCGATGGTGAAATCCGCAGGCCACAGTTGGAGCGTCGATCCTAGGCAAGGGATCGCAGGCTCCGATGGCAAGTCCACGACCCCGCGGTGGGGCTCCAAGTCAGTCTCGAGCAAGGCCGGCAGGTCCACGATGTTAGGCCGCAGAGCGACCGGAGATACGACCCGGAAAACAATAGCATCTCCGGCAAGATAAGAGATTTTAAAAAAGTTTCCCCTGACCACCCCCCCCACCCCCCAACCCACATAAAACAAACCAGAGAACATTAACACATACTTTTTAAAACACACTAAAAATAACAAAAAAGACGAAAAGACAGAGACCGTTGATGAGGCTGCCATCGCTGATGGCGCCACCCGGTGGATACGTGTGGCAATAAAATATCATTGAAGTTTATTGTGGTATAGGGTCAGCAACCTACGGCCCACGGGCCGAATCCGGCCCATAACCCGAAATCATCCGGCCCGCGGGCTTATTTTTATCCTCAATCATCCGGCCCGCAGACTTCCGTCATCTACGGTACTTGGAATGTTTAAGAAAGAACTGCAGATGCTGGAAAAGCGAAAGTGGAAAAAAATGCTGGAGTAAGTTTCTCCAGCATTTCTTTCTACCTCCGTAACCTGGAAAGTGATTTTCGGACCGAGGGTCGAGTGAAACACTGGAAAAGTGCTGCCGGGCTCCTCCTCCCGGGCCCAGGCACGGTGACACAAGGAGGCCTGCGCTGGCTGCTACTATGGCCGAGCGCCGAGCTCTCGCTATACCGCATCCTGCGCAAAGCCGCCAGCACGGTCGCGTACCTTCTGTGTCTGGGATTGTCAGTAGGCCGGGGACGAGTGAGTATGATATTTGAGCTCAGTGCTCCAGGTGGCGTCCTCGAAGGGACGGGATCTATGTGAACACGTGATTTGATGCCTGCCATCCGCGGCGGATCCATGTGTACACGTGATAGATGTGGCACGCCATCCGCTCAGACATGCGTCCTGGCCCCTTGGCAGAAATGGTTGCCGACCCCTATAATGTAGACAATTAACAATTGTCGTTGGGCACCTAAGTAGGAGTGGTAACTAGTTGAGTTAACTGCACTTCACAAACCCCGAGTAATGTTGTCATTAGTGGACCTTAAGACCCTTCAGGCCACGAGCTCCAACCAAATAACAACATTGTAACAATCTGCAATGACCTGGACTTCATAGAGCTCTAGTAAATGCCATAAATCTATCCTGAAGGAAGTCTACTTGTCCTCGTGAGCTCTGATTAACCTTTTCATTTTTTTTAATTGAATGAATGAGTGAATGAATACTTTATTGACAAGTCAGTGACATTCTTTGCTTGTATACCCAGGGTATGCATATAATCGCCACATAAAGGGCTCTGACAAAGTATGCCACACCAAGTTCTCCATTATTCTCCTCCCCCCCACGCCTGGAACTCCTCTGTGCTCCCCCCGCCCCCCCCCAGCGGTGTTGGTAGTATGTAGATATCACAGGATTGAACTGTGTAGGAAGGAACCGCTAGTTTACACCGAAGATAGACGCAAAATGCGACAGGCAGCATCACCGGAGAGAAGGAATCAGTGACCATTCTTGAAACTCAGTCTGAAAAATGGTCTCGACCCGAAACGTCACATATTCCTCTTCTCCAGAGATGATGTCTGACCCGCTGAGTTACTCCAGCTTTTTGTGTCCATCTGCAAGATTGAACTTGTTGGTTGTAGGAAAGTAGCTGTTGCCGCACCTGGTGGTGTGGGACTTCAGGCTTCTGTACATCCTGCCCGATGGTCGCAGTGAAAACAGTACTTGAGGCGGCACCTCATGTAGATGCGTTTGATGGTGAGGACTATGCCTGTGATGGACAACGTTGGGTTAACCACTCTTGGCCTCCGCTTGCATTCTTGTGCATTGGAATTGCTGTACCAGGCCATGATGCAACCAGCCAGCATACATTTGCTTCTATAGTTATGTTAAGAGTATTTGGAAATCTACTTAAATGTCTAAGAAAGTAAAGGTGCTGACGTGCCTTCTTTGTGATTACATCAAAGTTCTCCAAGCCAACCTATGCTGCCATCTTGAGATATATCTTTGGACTTGTACACCAACGTCCCTCTTCTTCAGCTCTCCTTAGGGTCTACCATTCACTGTGGGTGTCCTACCCGTACTTAGTGAGGAGCCAGATCGTGTGTCATCCGCACACATACTAAAAATATCTCTGCCATTGTCATAATACGGCAAAAACAGTGCGTAGTGGCGCAGCTGTTAGTGCTGCTGCCTCACAGCGCCAGACTCTGGTTCCATCCTGACCTTGAGTGTGTGAAGTTTGAATTATTCTCCCTATAACCGTGTGGGTTTTCTCCGGGTGCTCCGGTTTCTTCCCAAATCCCAAAGGACGTGCGTGTTTGTACATTAATTGGCCTCTGTAAATCAGCCTTAGCGTGTAGGGAGTGGATGCAAAAGTGGGATAACATGGAACTAGTGTGAACGAATACTCCAAGGTGAAGAGGGGGTTTCCGACCCAAAACTGGCTTGTCCATGTGCTCCAGGGATAGCGCCCGACCCACTCGGTTGCTCTTGATATTTGGGCCTTTCTTTGATATGAACTAGCATCTGCAGTTCTTTGTTATCCAATTGGCGTGTGTTTGACCTACATCCCTCTAAACGTTTCCTATCCATACACCTGTCTATAAACACCTTTTCAAATGGAGGCAGGTACTATGATAACATTTCCACAGGTACATGGACAGCAACGGTTTAGAGAAATATGGGTCAAGCTAGAGTAGGTGGAATTAGTGTAGATAGGTCATCTTGGTCAAGTTAAGTCAAGTCAATTTTATTTCTATAGCACATTTAAAAACAACTCTCGTTGACCAAAGTGCTTTACATCAGTGCAGGTACTAACGTGCTACATACAGTGGTACATAGATCTAACAATACATACATAAATACATACATACAGCGCTCCCTCAGAGGACCTCAGGAAACGCTTGTGAGTAGAAATAAGTTTTAAGTCTAGACTTAAAGAAGTCGATGGAGGGGGCAGTTCTGATGAGAAGAGGGATGCTGTTCCACAGTCTGGGGAACAGTGGTTAATGGTCAGCATGAGTAAGTTGAGCTGAAGGGCCTGCTTCTGTGCGGTATGATTTTAAATCATACTGTTGTAGTACCCGACTCAACTACCTCTTCTGGCAGATTGTTCCTGACACCAGTGAAAATGTTGTCCCATAGATCCTTATCTTATCTTTCCCCTCTCAACTTAAACTGTGTCCTCTGCTTCCTAATTCCCCTATTCAAGGTAAAAGACTCACCCTATCTATTCCCCTCATGATTTTGTTCTGCCTCTATAAGATCACCTTTTTGTATGCCTAAGATCACTCTATAAGCCTCCTGTACTCCAAGGAAAAAAAGTCCTAGCCCACCTAACCTCTCCTTCGAGCTTAGACTCTTGTGTCCTGGCCATGGTACAATTTTATGCGTATATAACTTTTTTAAGGTCGAAATTCCTAACTATTTAGAGAGTTAGATTGAGCTCTTAGGGCTAAAGGAATGAAGGGATATGGGGAAATAGTAGGAATGGGGTACTGATTTTAATATGATCAGCTGGCTCGTAGCCTACTCCTGCACCTATTTTCTGTTTCTATGTTTGCCGTTCATTGGGATTTGTGATCATCGTGATCAATGCGGCACAGTGGAGCAGCTGGTAGAGCCGCCGCCTCACCCGGGTTCAATCCTGACCTCGGGTGCTGTCTGTCTGGAGTTTGCACGTTCTCCCTCTGACCACATAGGTTTTCTCCGGTATCTTCCCACATCCCAAAGATGTGCAATTTTGTAAATTGTAAACGTGTAAATTGCCCCCGATGTGTAGGGAGTGGATGAGAAAGTTAGATAACATAGAACTAGTGTGTTTGGGTGATGGATGATCGGCGTGGACTCGGTGAGCCGAAGGGCCTGTTTCCACACTGTATTTCTAAACTATATAAATCACTGATGGACAAAAAAAGCTAGAGTAACTCAAGTAAGTAAGAATTTCATTGTTCTATCTTGAAACAATAGTGTGTTTTATTGTCGTACACTAAAACACTCTTGACTTTTGCTGGAGTAACTCAGCAGGTCAGACGGCATCCTCCTTGGATTTGGAGGAAGTGGGAGGAGTGAAAAAGAGAATTTGTCGGGAGAAAAGACTAGCTCCACTATAGATCGGGTAGACGCAGAGTCTCTTGCCCAGAGTAGGTGAATCGAGGACAAGAGGACATAGGTTTAAGGTGAAGGGGAAAATATTTAATAGGAATTTGAAAGGTAATGTTTTCACACAAAGGGTGGTGGGTGTATTCAAGAGAGAGTTAGATATAGCTCTTAGGGCTAACAGAATCAAGGGATATGGGGAGGCAGCAGGAACGAGCTACTGATTTTGAATGATCAGCCATGATCATATTGAATGGCGGTGCTGGCTTGAAGGGCCGAATGGTCTACCCCTACTCCTGGCCAACAATGAGCTATTCTACATTTTTGTGTCTCTTAGCTACATGGCTAGGACAGGTTTAGACGGATATGGGCCCATCCACATCTCCAGACTCCCTCTCACCCGATTCTCAGTCTGAAGAAGGGTCTTGAAATGTCACTATAGATAGGGTAGACGCAGAGTCTACCCGATCGCAAATCTGGCTGTAAAATTTTCTTCAGACGCGTTTTCATTTTGTATGTAAAAACCCAATTGAGAACCATGGGCGATTTAAAAAATTTACAGCCAGATTTATCACTTCTGAAACTTATTAGATGCCAAAGGAATCAAGAAAAAACACAAATAATGCCTTAGTTGATGAAATGCAGTGAGCAAACGGCCAATGTTCGGCTGTTGTTGTCCCTTCAGCTCTCGCTTCTAATTACCGTAATTTCTCCTCACTTTTGGAATTCTGAAGTAGGCTAAATGTCTCACACGCTTATACCGATTTCCATAATTATTTACAGCGCAAAAATTGACAATTTCAGTGGGTTTTAATGGGCCCGCTACGCTGGAAACAATGGTAAGTGCCTGCAGGTGAACCTGCAGTTCAATCGCGTATACTCCATTTGGAGTAGCGTAGCAACAGTACGGGTCATGAGTCGTGACCCGACTGCCGTGAAACCTCCCTATTGTCATGTGTCCCAGGTAGGACAATTAAATTCTTGCTTTGCTTCAGCACAACATAGTAGGCATGAATACAGAACAGATCAGTGTGTCTCTGCCACAGAAGGTAGTTGAGGCCAGTTCATTGGCTATATTTAAGAGGGAGTTAGATGTGACCCTTGTGGCTAAAGGGATCAGGGGTTATGGAGAGAAGGCAGGTACAGGATACCGAGTTGGATGATCAGCCATGATCATATTGAATGGCGGTGCAGGCTCAAAGGGCCGAATGTTCATCCCAGTTTGGCAAAAGAATAAATCAGGGAAGGTAGTGCATCCGTGGATAACAAGGGAAATCAGGGATAGTATCAAAGCGAAGGATGATGCGTACAAATTAGCCAGAAAAAGCAGCATACCGGAGGACTGGGAGAAATTCAGAGACCAGCAGAGGAGGACAAAGGGCTTAATTAGGAAAGGAAAAATAGATTATGAAAGAAAACTGGCAGGGAACATAAAAACTGACTGCAAAAGTTTTTATAGATATGTGAAAAGAAAGAGATTAGTTAAAACAAATGTAGGTCCCTTGCAGTCAGAAACGGGTGAGTTGATCATGGGGAACAAGGATATGGCGGACCAATTGAATAACTACTTTGGTTCCGTCTTCACTAAGGAAGACATAAATAATCTGCCGGAAATAGCAGGGGACCGCGGGTCAAAGGAGTTGGAGGAATTGAGTGAAATCCAGGTTAGCCGGGAAGTGGTGTTGGGTAAATTAAATGGATTAAAGGCCGATAAATCCCCAGGGCCAGATAGGCTGCATCCCAGAGTAGTTAAGGAAGTAGCTCCAGAAATAGTGGATGCATTAGTAATAATCTTTCAAAACTCTTTAGATTCTGGAGTAGTTCCTGAGGATTGGCGGGTAGCAAACGTAACCCCACTTTTTAAGAAGGGAGGGAGAGAGAAAACGGGGAATTACAGACCAGTTAGTCTAACATCGGTAGTGGGGAAACTGCTAGAGTCAGTTATTAAAGATGGGATAGCAGCACATTTGGAAAGTGGTGAAATCATTGGACAAAGTCAGCATGGATTTACAAAAGGTAAAGCATGTCTGACGAATCTTATAGAATTTTTCGAGGATGTAACTAGTAGCGTGGATAGGGGAGAACCAGTGGATGTGGTGTATCTGGACTTCCAGAAGGCTTTCGACAAGGTCCCACATAAGAGATTAGTTTACAAACTTAAAGCACACGGCATTGGGGGTTCAGTATTGATGTGGATAGAGAACTGGCTGGCAAACAGGAAGCAAAGAGTAGGAGTAAACGGGTCCTTTTCACAATGGCAGGCAGTGACTAGTGGGGTACCGCAAGGCTCAGTGCTGGGACCCCAGCTATTTACAATATATATTAATTTTCTGGATGAGGGAATTGAAGGCAATATCTCCAAGTTTGCGGATGACACTAAGCTGGGGGGCAGTGTTAGCTGTGAGGAGGATGCTAGGAGACTGCAAGGTGACTTGGATAGGCTGGGTGAGTGGGCAAATGTTTGGCAGATGCAGTATAATGTTGATAAATGTGAGGTTATCCATTTTGGTGGCAAAAACAGGAAAGCAGACTATTATCTAAATGGTGGCCGACTGGGAGATGCAGCGAGACCTGGGTGTCATGGTACACCAGTCATTGAAAGTGGGCATGCAGGTGCAGCAGGCAGTGAAGAAAGCGAATGGTATGTTAGCTTTCATAGCAAAAGGATTTGAGTACAGGAGCAGGGAGGTTCTACTGCAGTTGTACAGGGTCTTGGTGAGACCACACCTGGAGTATTGCCTACAGTTTTGGTCTCCAAATCTGAGGAAGGACATTATTGCCATAGAGGGAGTGCAGAGAAGGTTCACCAGACTGATTCCTGGGATGTTAGGACTGTCTTATGAAGAAAGACTGGATAGACTTGGTTTATACTCTCTAGAATTTAGGAGATTGAGAGGGGATCTTATAGAAACTTACAACATTCTTAAGGGGTTGGACAGGCTAGATGCAGGAAGATTGCTCCCGATGTTGGGGAAGTCCAGGACAAGGGGTCACAGCTTAAGGATTTTTTCAAATTTATTTTGTCTAAATGGTGGAAGGATAAGGGGGAAATCCTTTAAAACCGAGATGAGAAGAACTTTTTTCACACAGAGAGTGGTGAAGCTCTGGAACTCCCTGCCACAGAGGGTAGTCGAGGCCAGTTCATTGGCTATATTTAAGAGGGAGTTAGATGTGGCCCTTGTGGCTAAGGGGATCAGAGGGTATGGAGAGAAGGCAGGTACGGGATACTGAGTTGGATGATCAGCCATGATCATATTGAATGGCGGTGCAGGCTCGAAGGGCCGAATGGCCTACTCCTGCACCTAATTTCTATGTTTCTAATGGCCTACTCCTGCACCTATTTTCTATGTGTCCATATACTAATATATAAATATATACACACATGAATAAATAAACTGGGTGTATGAAGGAAGGTTAGATGCTGGTTTATACTGAAGATAAGACACAAAATGTTGGAGTAACTCAGCGGGACAGGCAGTATCTCTGGAGGGAAGGGAAGGGCAACGTTTTAGAGATAAGGAAGTGTAAGAGATTAAAAGCAGATCAGGGAAACAGTCTGAAGAAGGGGTTCGGCCCGAAACGTGACCTATTTCCTTCGCTCCATAGATGCTGCTGCACCCACTGAGTTTCCCCAGCTTTTTTTTGTGTACCTTCGATTTTCCAGCATCTGCAGTTCCTTCTTAAACAAATTGTCGAATATGCCATTGTTAGCTGGGAGAAGGTGACAACAAAGCAACATTGTAATCAGTGATCTGAAAAGTGGGGAAGTATGGAGAGAGGGAGGGAGGGAAAGCAAGAGTTACTCATCCATTGGCAAAGTTGAACACAAAGCTTTCGGCCATTTTCCATGTCCCGCTCGCTGCACCGCCTCCCGCCCGCAATATGGCGGCAGTTACTTCACTGCTGCCCCGCCCGCTGCGGGGCAAGCGGGTTCTCGCGGGAGTTGGTCTGCCCCCCTCAGCCCGGGCCCGGGGAAACTCTCGCGAGAGTTGGTCCATCCGAGCGGGTAGTCCGGTAGTCCGGCAGCTGAGTTCTCGCGAGAGCCGGTTTGCCCCCCAACCACAGTGCGGGGCGGGGCACCGACCTCGCCACGGCGGCCATTTTGCAGCGGGTTCCCAGCGCACGGTGGCTGCTCTTCTCTCGTCTCCTCGCTCTTTCCACATGGCCGAATACTCAGCGGTAGCGCCGCCGAACGTTCTGGCGTCGGCGGGCGGAGGTCCCCCAGGAGGTGGTGGTGGAGGAGGCGGCGGCGGCGGCGGAGGTGGTCCTGGTCCCAATAACTCCGGCGGGGGAGGAGGCGGCGGAGGAGGAGGAGGCGGCGGCGGAGGGCCCGGCGGCTTCAAAAACGACGCGTTCGCCGACGCCCTTCAGAGGGCGAGACAGGTGGGTGGGTTGGTTAGTGCGTGAGTGAGTGAGGAGACGGTGGGAGAGCGGCTTCAAGATGGAGCGGGTTCGTCGTCGTTCACCGAGGGAGGGAGGGAGGGAAACCACGGGCCCGCCGAGTCCCGGCGGCCGGATAGGGGGGGGAGGGGGGGAAGAGTCGGAGTCCTGGGGGTCAGGGTTGGAGGGGAGGGGGGGGGGGGAGGGAGAGAGGTACATGCGCTCATGCCCCAGGGTGTAGGGAAAGGGCCGAGGCCCGGGTGGCCCTCCAGTTTTAATTGGAATATTTTGGAGGACCAGGAAACCAAGAAGAAGAATGGAGGGGGAGGGGGGGGGGGGGGGTTTGTGGAGGAAGAGACGAGAGGGGAAGACATTGGATGGAAGAAGAGGGGGTACGGTGGAAGTTTTTTTTTGTGGGGGGGGGGGGGGGGAGAAAGAAAGATTTGAGTTCAAACCCCGGGATGGAACAGGTTTGAAGGGGCTTTTGGCGGTTGTGCAGTATCAAGCAGCAGAGGCGGGAGGGCTGGGATATGGCGGGGGATGGGGTGGAAGAGAGGGTATGTCTGATATATGGTGCGGGGCGGGCAAGAAACGGGATGGGAGAAGGAGGTATGATGGTGGTGGGGGGGGGAGAAGAAGAGAGAGTTGGGGTGGAACAGGTTTGATGGGGTGATAAAAGGCGGGAAGGATGGGATATATTGCGGGGGATGAAATTGGGTGGAAGAGGTGTGTGGGCTGGGATATGGGGGGGGGGGGTTACAGTATAGGTCAGGCCCGGGGTGGGGTGATGGAAATGCGGAGGTTTGAGTGGGAGAATGGAGGTATGCGGATGGCGGGAGGGTTCTGTCCCCAGGCCGCCAGTCTCCTCTGAACAATAGGGGAGGCCCAGGCGTCCGCCATCCGTGACCGCGGCTGGGAATACTGTGTGCAGACACGAGTCTCCCCTCGCTTTGTGATGTCTCCGGTTCCCTCGCCACAAACTGCTGCGACGGTCTACTGCACGGCGGGTTGACCCCGGCGCCCGCAAATTGTGCTCGGCGACAGTTAAATAAGTATTCATGGTGAAGAATACACGTGGGTCAGGAAAAACATCGTATCGCTAAGATTTGATCACGCCTGGAAACACAAACCGTCGCCAGGGGGTCGAAACTTTCCGATACGAGTCCTAATTAATGGTTTCCACCCAAATCTCCCTTCACCACCACCCCGCAGATAATAGTTGACCTCCGATTCTCCAGAGTAGCTCCAGATTCCAACATCTAGTCTCCATTGATCAGACATTCATTCCCCAACCTGTGCCATCACTTTTCTTTTGCTAGCAACCTTTGCTTTTGGTCTGTTTTATATCTTATTTTATGGGTGAAATGTGCGATGATTTCCTGTTCAGATGTGCAGTCAGACATTGGTTTGAAGGAAACGTTACCAGTTGATTATTTGCTGCAGCACTACTTCTGAAAGTGCAGTTTAGTTATGCTGTATTGTTTTGTGAGGTTATAATAGCCTCATGAAAGTTATGTCATCCCCCCCCCCCCCATATTAAGTGTAAAACACCCCAAGCACCATCATTTGAGTTTTTTTAAATAATAAAATCAATCCCTCTCAGTTCACTCGTATGCTTCATTCATCCACATGTGGAAAATTTTGAGATATGACCACAGTCACACTGACCTTTGAACGTCGAATTTCATACTTGAGACGCATTGATTGTTAATAGCACACGTGTTTCCATTGCCTTAGTTTTTTGAATGTTTAAAAAGACCAGGAAGGGTAGAAATTGTTGAACTATTTCTGGTTGAGGGCATCTAGAACAAGTTGAAGCTGATCCATTCAGAGAAGTAAATAGATTTATCGAACGTGCTCTTGAAGGGACAATTGATATGAATAATTTGCATAATTTATCAAATAAAAAACGACAAATAGGGTGACACGAAATGCTGGAGAAACTCAGGCAGCATTTCTGGGGAGATGAAATGTGAGACGTTTTGGGTTGAGACCCTTCATACCCTTCTGAATTGGTATTTAAGAAGGAACTGCAGATGCTGGTATACTACAATTGTGTTTAATCACAATGATACCTTGCAAACCCGTTTTAATACGTAGAAGCAATTCAGCATAATGCAAACTAATACAGTTAAGCAAATTCACTATACTTTCTTCATTGCAGATCTTCATGTTGGATAGTGTTTGTAATAAGAATGCAATATAGGGAGGTTGCACGAAAGGGCACTGGGTCATAGGGCTCGACGCACGGAGCCGCTAAATCCAACTGGAAGACATCCGTCACTTCCGGTATATGTTATTAATGCTAGAAACGCGTACTTTCCTGCCTGTTAAAAACCGCCAAAATTTTGAATTTTTGCGCTGAAAAAATTTGTGGGAGTCGGGGTAAGTGAGAGACATGTTCCCAACTTTAGAATTCCAAACGTGAAGCGAAATGAAGGTATAGGAAAGCGAGAACTGAAGGGACTACAGCAGCTAAAGTGCTTGGTAAACATTGAAAATATTGGGAATTATCACGTTTGCTCACTGCATTTCATCAAGTATGGCATTATTTGTGTTTTTTCTTGATTCCTTTGGTATCTAAAAATTCTCAGAAGTGATAAATCTGGCTGTAAATTTTTCTTCAGGTGCGTTTTCATTTTGTATGTAAAACCCACGAGAACCATGGGCGATTAAAAAAAATTACGGCCAGATTTATCACTTCTGAAACTTTTTAGATGCCAAAGGAATCAAGCAAAAACACAAATAATGCCTTGCCGTTGATGAAATGCAGTGAGCAAACGACCAATGTTCGCCCCAAGCACTCTAGCTGTTGTTGTCCCTTCAGCTCTCGTTTTTATCTACCGTCATTTCTCCTCACATTTGGAATTCTGAAGTATGCTAAATGTCTCACACGCTTATCCCGATTTCCATAATTATTTACAGCGCAAAAATTGACAATTTCAGTGGGTTTTAACGGGCCCGCTACGCTGGAAACAATGGTAAGTGCCTACCTGCAGTACATCGCGTGTAATCCATTTGGAGTAGCGTAGCAACAGTACGGGTCATGGGTCGTGACCCGACTGCCGTGAAACTTCCCTATACAGGAAAATATGTGCCAGAAAAGGCCACATCGTCCATTAAACCCTACCTGTCATTTAATAGGATTATGACTGATCTGCCCCAGTCAACTCTTTTATGGTAGTTCCACATGTCACTAGTGGGACAGAGATATCTTGAATGATCACCAAGCATTGAGGCTTGCTTCATATTCATGAACATTAACCATGGGGGTTAACTTCTGCAATCAGATCATCAGTTGCACTTTTTCCTGTTGTGGGCTTTTCTGTGCTACCATCATTCCTCATCCCAACTATTTTGGCCTTCATACTGTGCGTGAAAGACATTGTTCCAATAAACAATAACAATGAAAGTTACTGGATCCTGGCAGTTAGGCATTCGGTATCCCAAGAAGCCTTTGAATCTGGAATTGTTCAAGGTCTCTGGGTGGTGTACGAAGAAAAGCAAATTTCCAAATGTTTTAGTGTGCAGGTTTTGTGAGCTGAGTGTTTGAACCTTTTCTACCAACTTGTTAGAGTAACACCATCTAAAGATGGCTGAAGTAACAAAGCTAAAAATTCAAAAGTCTTTTGTTACTTCAGCAGCCAGGAGCTCTTTATTGTCTTCTTTACAACCTCCGTCAAATAAACATTTAGAAAAGTAGGCAGCCAGATGTTCAAACCTTTAATTCAAATGTACTCCTGAGCAAAAGAAATGCTGAATTCAAACTTAACTTGGAATTAAAATATTATACAGTGGTTAGGGATTGAGTGGTGGAGAGTTGATATAAAAGCAATGAAATCACATTGAAAGTCCATTTGGAGCAGTCTCAGCACTAGCCACTGGGTGGTGTGTACAAGCATGGAGATTTCACTCAGATTTCTGTCATTGGGTGGCATTTTGCAGAAAGTGGGAATTATAACCGTTGTTTCTGAACTGGTGTCATTTTACACAAAATAGCCTATGGCATTATTATTGTCGGACAGTATAAGAGATGAGAATGAGCTCTTACCAGTTTATTAACAATTGTCACAATCCTCCTTACTACCTGTCTTAATACCTGGGAACCTTCAAGTATGTTTTACATTGCCGTTGATTTATTATTTCCACGCGTACCAAGATAGTGTGAAAAAACTTTTATCTGCATGCCAATCCAGGCAAATCACACCATACATCGAGATAGTGAAATTATTTCAAAAATGTAAAACCACTGTTACAGCCACAGAGAAAGTGCAGACTGCAATGAGGTAGGTTGGGAAAGCAAGAACTCTTTCATGTGCTTTCTTAGCCATAGTGTATTTAGAGCTTGCATCAAATTGAATAGATTTGCTCGTGCATCCTGAAGGATTTATAAATACCATCGGTTTGTGAATTGTTGATGATTTGATGACATTACTTCTTTATTAGATATCAGATTGTGCTTTGAACAATCTCTGATCCGTTCAGAAACATGTCTAAATTTGGAGCTTGTTTTGAGCTTCAGAAGTGAGATTGAATTTTCCCAAAGATAGACACGAAAAGCTGGAGTAACTCCGCGTCAGGTAGCATCTCTGGAGAAAAGGAAAAGGTGACGTATCAGGCCGAGACCATTCTTCAGACACAGACTTTTCTCAAGACAGTTCCCAGTGAGTGCTATCGTAGTTAGGAATATCAAATACTCTCTTAATATTTGAAATGTGCATTTTAAACCTCCCATCACTTTGAGCAAACCAGAAAGCTGCTTTAACATAAAAACAATAATTTGAGACTCCATTCTTTTCCTGTCTGTTGAAACTAAATAATTTCCTAATTCCTAAAAGTGTTTAGGGTTTTTATTGATTTATCAGAGTTTGGGGTCTAGGAAAGGCTGGCATTTTTTGCCCATCCTTGAGTGAGTACGATGTAAATACACCCCAACTTTTAATACTTGCTGCATTTATATAGGCTGGCCAATGAGTTGAATAGAAAGGGAAATAATATTTGACTCTACAAACCATTGCATTTCCTTTTACACAGATTGCAGCAAAAATTGGTGGAGATACAGGAACAACAACAATAAGTACACCTGACTATGGATATGGTGGACAGAAAAGGCCCTTGGAAGACGGAGGTAAGATACTAAATTATGTTTGAATATTTATAAAGTCTTTGGGCTGCTTGGCCTTCACCAACAGTGGCGGGTGCGCCTTTCTATGACAGTGTGAGTAAAAGTGATCACAGTACAGTTCCTCAGGATATATAGTCCCATCAATACACCTAGGATGTCCTCTGCCATATTGTGTGACATTGCAGTTATGCTGAACGTGATAGACTTGAAACTGATAAGGCAGCTCAGAACTGGGCATATGAGGTCTGCTGGACCAGATACTGAAAGTGTCCTTACCCCTCCTTATGCGAGAGGACAGAATCTTTAGTTACTGGTTCTTGCGGGTGCTTGGTATAGAAGCTGCTCTTTTAACCTGATGGCCGGAGATCCAGTGCTTTAAGGAATAGTGAGGTTATGATGTTGGTCTTTCATTCAAATTGGATGTGTTGTTTTGCTGCTCCATTTTATGCTGTGGATTTTGAATCACCTGCAATAGCTAGAACAGCAATCATAGTCATGTTGATAGTGCACTGGTTTAAGAAGATATTCAAAGTGGGCAACATCTAAAGTATATTGATTTTTATTTGCAAGCTGGAGTTAATAACATAAGAGTTATTAAGATAATTTCAGATTCCTTGGTCAAGACTGCATGGTCTGAGAAAATTGTGTGTGCACACACATTTGCATAACATACATATGCAGTTACATATTCTACGCACTAACTTGTATAACATTCAAAAACAATTTCCTTCCTCATGCACCATTCCTCACTCCTAATTAATTGAGAGCAATAATATTCATAAGTGATAGGAGCAGAATTCTGCTGCGAGTTGGATGTTGGCAGGCCAGTTAAAAGTTCTTAGGTTTCCTGAGAACCCCATATTTTGTTCTTTGAATTATGGCAGTATTTGTATTTCCCAACTGTCCAACTAATTTTCTGTCCAGAACCTAGTATATTGGTTCGTGTAGCTCTTCCCCCAATGACTAAACATTCATGTAACACGTCTTTGCGAAATAATCGAGTTCATCACTGAAAGGTTTCACTTGCTGCAACTTGGGGTAGGGAATGTATTCATTTGGAGACACTATCACAAACACTTCAGGGGGAAAAAAGCAACATTTAAGATTTTGACCCCTTCAATGGAAAGTGCTTGTTAAATATTCCATCTATTTAACATGGACGAGATGGAGCGACTCCATTGAATGCTAGCTGTCTTCCATCTGGCAGAAAGGGCTGTTGGATGAATGGCTTTTATGTGTCAGTTTTTAGATTTCAGCTTGTTCTAACTAGCACTGTTTGTTTTATCATTACTGCATCCTTAGTTTCTGATTTCTTTTCGCACCGTCCATGGCAGCTGGTGTCCCCTGTGAAAGGGTTTATTGTACCTCCGCTTGTAAAATATTTGCATAATGAAGAGTTCTTTAGGAACCCAACCCCTTTGTTAACTGGAGGAAAGAGCTATGTCAAAGGAACCTGATCTGTTTCACCATTTTTGGGTGTAGTGAAGCAGCTACCTGCAACAGTTGAGAAAATTCTTTGTTTTTGCAGATCAACCAGATACCAAGAAAGTTGCCCAGAATGACCGTAAGTAGTGATTCTCCAGAATGGGATTCTCTACTGCTGATTACATTAGAAATACATTTCTCTATCTTATTCAATAAAAATAATTAAATAGTTCCTTTAAGATAGTTGAGCGCCTCTTGGAATTGTTGTCAAGTAAACATTGACGATGAATCATGTTAGTGCATGTGACAAAAGGCTTGTGACCGATTTTATAGCGTATGTTGAGGGCAGAAAGTGCAGTCGCCATTGATTATTGTCTGAAATAGCTGTTCAATTATATCAAATATTTAACTGAAAATAATGCAAGGAGTACCCAGGGTTGGGCTGGAATAATCAGATTTTCTGCACAGTATTGATAATGTTAGTGCCATGACACATCCGAGTTCTCACCTACTCCCTTTCTCTTCACTGACTTGCATTGGCCACTGACTGACAATGGTGCAGATTTAAATGAAGCATCCTTGTCTTCGTATCACTGTTGTTGCTTCCCTTCCCCCTCAATCCTTCACGTCTCAAATTCTCTGCGCCTCCAATTGTGCCTTCTAGTAGACCCCGAGTTTTCATTGCCTCACTTTTGACAGTCAGGTTGTCCAAAGGCTAAATTTTGGGATATTCTCCTTGTCATCATGAACTAAATTCTGACATTAAACCAGCCAGCACCCCAAAAACTTAAATGTGTATGGAACACAATTTCATCATCATCTGGTCATAATGTCAGCATCATAAGACCTTTGTCACCTACTTACATGCTCTCTGCAGCCTTTTATTGTAAGATATTAGTGGCGACTTGTAGTCTGAGGAGTTGATGTTTAAATGATCCTGTAAGATGTAGATGAGTAAGAATATGGGCCTTGTTAGATTTTCTAAGAGAAGAACGGGCAATAGACTGACTAAATTCATCTGTTCAAAACGCTGTCCTGTGGAGTGGTGATCTTGTGTAAGAATTAATAGGTTCCTCGCAGATTACTGGCAAACTATATTTAGCAGATAAGCAGAAACAGGAATCTGATTCCCTTGATTTAAGATTGAGAGTAAATATAAGAGAGCAACAAATAGAGCAATGTGCATTTAATATTTGGAGATGCAAATGTACATATGTGGAAAGAGGCCCTTGTAGAACATAAAGATTGTAATAGACCCAAATAAAATTTCTAGGGTGCAATTTTCATGTTAAGTCCATAAAACTCATAAATGTGGGTCTGATCTTTTATTGCAGTGCATTTTCTTGTGCTTAAGTTGTACGTTAGCTAAACTAACACATTTTTTCCCCCCTTTAAGCATTTGGAGCGCAACTAGCTGCAATGCATCAACAGCGGTAGGGAAAACTTTTACTCTTTTAAATGATGAATTATTATGTCATGCATTATGCTTGTTATGTGAATTCAGTCTGGTTAATTGTAATAGATTCTTTTAAATTAAGGAAGGACTGTATTACCTAGCTTTAGTTGTATGTTAACGATCTATATCATGTAATAATCCCATTTCTAAACCTAGTCCCATTTACTAAACTTCCACACGTACACGAAAGGAATGTGAATGACGTGCCTAACATTCTTGGCTCGTACCTGGTTTATGTCTTGTTTCATTGTACACAAAGATTGAGATATAATGTAACAATAGCAATCATAAAAGTGGCAACAATATGGAAAAAGAATTGGACTGGAGCTTATTGGACATAGTGAGTGCTGAACCAATACTGCTTTTGATTATTTGTTCTCTAATAAAAAAAATATTTCTCCCATCCAGAACATCCAGAATATGGCTCTTGTCCACGCCCGCTTCCATTTTCAAAAAAATGATTCGTAATTTCCTCCACCGCCAGCAGGATCACTACTGGATATATCTTGCCCTTCACTTTCACCATTCAAAGGGATCATTTGCTCTACAGCTGTGTGATCTGCTATTCCAGCTCCACCTCCCACCCACAATCAGTCCCCTTTCCAAAGCCACACTTGCCCTTTTTATTTCTTCCATTCCCACTATCCAGATACCCAGATGGTCCTGCCAGATGAAGTAGCAATATATTTGCACTTTTCCAGTTTAAGGCATTGCATTCGATTGGGCTACACTTGAAAAAAGCAAGTACAAATCGGGATGCTTTGCACAGCACTCTGGAACTCTCACTTTAATCCCAGCCCCACTCTAATTTCTCTGAAGATGCCCAAAGTAAGCTCTAGTTCTTTTGCCGGGGCGTATTGAAGCCCACATAACGTAACACTTAATTTCACGTAACCATTCCGTTTAGTTCTTTCCACATATGTACAGTGTATGTTGCTTGAGGGAAGATGGAGAGCACCTGATTCTTACTGGGAAATGTTGGCTAACTTCAAAACTTTCTTTTAAAACCTAGGTCAATTTCAACAGAGGAATACAAAGTTCCTGACAGCATGGTTGGATTTAGTAAGTAAATTAAAGTTCATTTTTGTTAATAATTACATAAATTACAAATGGGCAAACTGCTTTATCCATTTCATCCAACCATTGTTTTTTGGTATCCAAGCCCAGTGTCCATCCGTGCATCTTGCACAAGCTTCAGTTTTCATGGCAAAAGATGAAAAATATTCATGTTCCATGCACAAACCAGCTTACTGCTTCATTCCAACTGTACTCTCCTAAGGCGTGATCTTCAATTGAACATTGTTAATATTTTGGTTGTTGGAAGTTGACTGTCTCCTTTTCACCCTATTCATGATTGTGATCTACCACGTCTCTAATTTCATAGGCTTCCAACATCTGCTTGTGCTTTTGTCTTCTCCAGATTCGGGTGTTATTTTCTCTTTGGCTCCTGCAACTTCATCCTCTGCCATAGTGTTTTGCTTTCTTCCCATTCTTAATCCACAACTTTGTTTTCCAGCCGGGTTGCCGGTTCTTCATTAAATAAATTCTTGACATGGTCCTAAACAAACCCTTTTGCCTCTCCTTTCATCATCATCATCTGTTGATTCCAAACACGCTACTCTGGAAATTGTTCCGTAAACCAAAGTCTCTAATGCATTGGGGGGTGGGAGAAGCGGTAGTAGCAGTGATAAGGTTGACACAATACATAAGTGCTGTTTATAAACACATTTTCCAGATTGATTTTTCTCTTAAAAGTTGCACTTTAAAGAACTAGTGGTGTAACTCAGCACAATGTTAAAAGTAATGCTTTCTTCTTTTAGTAATTGGTAGAGGAGGAGAACAGATCTCACGTATACAGCAAGAGTCTGGGTGCAAAGTACAGATTGCGCCTGGTAAGATTTTTATTCATCTTTAATTTTATTTTTGCTTTGCTTGACAGTTGGGTTAGCACTTATAAGTCTAGCTATATATATAAATATTCTTTTCCATATAGTTAAGTTTGAGTTTAAAAATCCAAAGCTGTTGTGTAATTTGAGGAAATCTATATGAAAGAACACATTTTAAAGAGATTCCATTGGAATTTGATACTAGAATTCAAGCAACAGGATGAGGCCACATCATTGTTTACTTTTGTACATTAATTTTGTGCATTTCAACCGAGTTAAGATTTAGCTTAATCTAACAGTTATATTAAAAAAAAAACAGAAGGCGTGGTCTTTGTACCAAACAGCCTCTGGAGAGATCATCGAAGTCATTTACAGCATCAGTTGTTGTGCTTTATTGTTACCATATTCCTTGCACTGTTTTTGATGTGGAATAACAAACTAAATGATGGGTAGAATAATTTCAAGTCATTCAGACCATGTCTATCTGTAGTGGAAGTTATCTTCTGAAGAACCTGTCTCAAAATTAATCCGTGTGCTATTAAGTTGCTTTGGTGCTTCAGTGCCCTGCGATTCCTTCTTCCTCCATTTCACTATGGCTCTTATTTTTCAAAATAAGTTAAACTTATCTACCAAAATGAAGGTCTCACAGTTGGAATTAATTGCCATTACACACCCCCTCTGCACGGTTAGCCCTCAGTTTGTCAGCTTTGTACAGTTTTCTTCAGGGTTAACTGCAATCAATTTTAATATTCCAGTTCCAATCCAAAATTCTATTGTTTGTCAATTTTGTTAACCTCGACCTGACTTGAAATAAGTTATCACATGCACAAGTACAGCGAGATACAGGTACAATGAAAATCTTGCTTACAGCAGTATCACAGGTACATAGTTGAAAACATAATTCATGCATCAATTCAGGCAAATTCTACCAGGCAGTCAATAGGAGAAAGAGTGCAAAAAATATATATTATCACAAACCACAATTAGAAAACATGTACATGGTAGTGCAAAGGTTGTCCATAGTATTCCATTGCTGAGGTAGCATTATGGTTGTGAGGGTTGGTTTAAGAACCTGATGGTTGTAGAAAAGTAGCTGTTCCTGAACCTGTCATGCAGTACAGAAATAGGCCCTTTGGCACAATTTCCCGTCCTGATTAAGATGCCCCATCTGCGCTAGTGCCACCAGCCTAGTCGTATAGCACTAATAGAGTCATACAGCCTTCTTTAGGTCAAATTGTATATGCGACTGATGTGTAAGTGATCCCCGTGTTGATACCTATGTTTCACCTTTTCTGTTGGTCTAAGTAACTGCAGTTAACCCACACTTTGTTTTCCAGCTATTTAGCTTTCATTTTTCCTCCTTATCCTTTCACTCGACATAATTGGATCTTTTGTGAATTTGATTTTCAGACAGTGGTGGTTTACCAGAAAGGTCTTGCATGTTGACGGGCAATGCTGATTCTATTGCGTAAGTGTAATTAAAGATACTTTGTGATTTCTGTATGGTACTTAGAATGATGTGATAGCCCAAGGTATTATTCAACCTGCCTGTCTGTTTGCAAGGTTTGTGCAATCAAGTCTAGTATAACTAAACCATTTATCTTGCGAACTCTCATCATTGTCTCATTAAGAATTGAATTGAAATGTAATTAAGAATTGTATAAAAATGTTTTCCTTTCTCCCATTCTCGTCCTTGGGTGTTCCAGAGCTGCAAAGAGACTACTTGATCAGATAGTTGAAAGGGGCCGAATTGGTCCAGGTACACACCATGGTGATGGAGCAGGTACTTCTGTGCAGGAGATCATGATTCCTGCAAGCAAGGCTGGGCTTGTTATTGGAAAAGGCGGAGAAACGATCAAGCAGTTACAGGTAAGATTCACATTTGCTGTTCCCGCTTTGCTTCCTAAGTGCTAAGACCCTGTAATTAAATACAGTTGCAAAGGTGGGTACATGGAGTTGTTCTATTGCAAAATAGGAGCGTGCTGGAGTGAAGATGGTGATGATTCAAGATGGACCTCAGCCGACAGGAGCAGACAAGCCTCTTCGAATAACCGGAGATCCATACAAAGTCCAGGTACGATATAAGATTTCTTCCCGCTTTTCAATGGGTGTTTGTCCTGCTACTGAGTGGAAAGTGTGAACATGCTTTAATATTTTTTGTAGCAAGCCAAGGACATGGTGATGGATTTAATTCGTGACAGAGACCAAGGTGGTTTTAGAGAACAGCGTAATGAGTATGGATCTCGTGTGGGAGGAGGAACGAACGAAACCTTGGATGTAAGTGTAAAACAATGCCTAAATGTGGGCAGGTTCTCTCAAAGCTATTAGCATAGTATTAAAAGTCCATGAGTTTTGGTGATTATGTTAATTCGATTGGGTTGCGTTTAAATTTGAATCTATATTGGCTAGTTGATGTATTAACTTCACAGGTATACTTTGCCAGTTATTTACATCCACAACCAGTTCTGTCTGTTGCAGTGTACAGTAATTGCATTTTCTATTAGGTACCCGTACCGCGATTTGCTGTTGGTATTGTAATAGGGAGAAGTGGGGAAATGATCAAGAAGATCCAAAACGATGCCGGGGTGAGGATTCAGTTCAAACCAGGTGAATTTAATATAACCTAGTTATTCTCCAATTTAATAAACTATTTCCATACCTAGTAAATCTGTCAAAAAAAAAAAAATCCCATTAACATTTTTTCTTCAATCTCAAGACGATGGGACGACTCCAGAAAGAATAGCTCAGATCCTGGGCCCGCCAGACCGATGTCAACATGCTGCAGAAATACTAAGAGACCTCCTTCGAAGTGTGGAGGTTAGGTTACAAGTGTTTTTTCTTTCTGTACGCCGTAATTTTATATGTTTATGACTGGTGCTGTTTATGTCGTGTTAATTGTTAGGGAATGTCTTTGTGGTCTCTGTTGTCTCGGGGACAAATGCTAAATGGTGGTTTTAAGTTCTCTCGTCTTACTTGTAGGCTGGCATGCCGCCCGGTGCTAGTGGTCCCGGTCCCGGCAGAGGAAGAGGTAGAGGCCAAGGGAGCTGGACTATGCCCCCACCTGGTGGACTGCAGGAGTTCACTTTCACGGTACCAAGCAGTAAGACTGGCATTATCATCGGCAAAGGTAAGGTCCTGTAATGAACATTTGAATGTAACCAAAGCAATACACAAAATAATAGGGACAAAAGGAGTCTATTTGTCCAATCCAGCAGCGAAAAGAGCCATTCAAACTAATTCTGCCTTGTAACCCTGGTGTGTAGCTTCATTGGTTGACTAACTGTGACAAAGGTTTCTGCCTCACCCTTTTAGAAAAATAAGTTTCAAGCTGCCTGTTCTCTGGTGTGATATAAAGATCCATCAACTCCTCTATTAGTCCATCTAGCAATTAATTTAAATCTGTTCCCTAATTGAAAATCTCACTGCCAAGGAAAATTATTTGCAGTTCACGCTGTCCAGCCCTATCTCAATTAAACCCCTCCCCCTGCTTTTTTTGGGAACAAAGACTCTCAGCCTAGCCCGATCTCTGCTCGTAACTCATTCTGAATCCCCTGTCGCGGTGAGATCTTTACGTATTATTCGTAGCTGTGGCTTAGCCATTGTTCAGTATAGCTCTGCAATGACCTCCCTGCTGGTGCATTCTCCCATCAGTAAATGCATCCATCCCCTTTTGTGTTGCATCTGATTTGAATCTCCAACTATCTTCAGGGATCTATGAATAAGTACTTCAGAATCTCACTATTTTAGTATAGGCACTTTGCATTTTACATGCGTTTGATTTATGTGTTTTTGAAATAACACACATGTTTAATACCAAGATCTACTTTGCACGCAGCAGTTTTGAAATAAAGCGCTTAAATGTACGCCTGTATAGGTTTAATTTGCATGTTTTTGAATTACTTGCTGCTTTTCAGGAACATAACCCCCATATAAAACGCGAGCTGCCTGCATGTATTTTCTAATCTTGTTAGCTCTCTACAGGTGCATTACTTTGCACCTCTGGATTGAATTCCTTTTGTCACTTTAGGGTCCAATTTTCTTTTTTTGTATTAGACAACCATCTTCCTCACCACCAATATTATCTAGAAACACAATTGTCTCTGCAATTCAGTACATAATAATATTCTACACAAAACAGAGACTGTACCCTATGGAATATAACTGATTGAAGACTTTCATTCTCGGAAATTCCAGTCCGGAAATTCCGACTGTCCCTTTATTTGGGAGTATCACATTTCTTGGTCAGTGCCAAAGGACAAAGACAGCTTTAAAAAAAAATAGCTGGAGTCCTATATTTGAAATTGCCTGAATGAATTTTTTTAAATGATCTTAAATATTAGCGGCTGCTCATTCGATCATTCAATCCAGCAAGTTTATCCGCATGTTTATGCTCCACTCCCACATTCTCTGGCTTAACTGCATCTTTGCGTAAAGCAAGTTTCTCTCTTGTTATTATTTATCTTCCTCGAAGATTAATTTTAATAATGGGTGGAAGCAGTGATGGTGAGATGGTAATGAAAGATGAGTAAAACATTATGCTATCGTGATGTTCAAAAGGGAACTGCAGATGCTGGAATATCGAAGGTACACAAAATTGCTGGGGAAACTCAGCGGGTGCAGCAGCATCTATGGAGCGAAGGAAATAGGCGACGTTTCGGGCCGAAACCCTTCTTCAGACAAGTACTGGCATACACCAAAGATTACTGCCTGTGGTGTAATCTGTCTGAAGAAGGGTTTCGGCCCGAAACGTCGCCTATTTCCTTCGCTCCATAGATGCTGCTGCACCCGCTGAGTTTCCCCAGCAATTTTGTGTACCTATGCTATCGTGATGTTCAGGTTTATTGATTAAGGAGTGATAATTGACTCCCAGGAACTGAGGTATAAAAAAATGTGATACCTGCCAGCTGCAAACATATTGCAATCTTAGTGTAATGACAGGTTGCAATGCCAACCTCTCACTAGGATTGGGTGAAATTTGGGTGGAGGCTGTGTATCGTTAGTTTGGACTGTAAATAAGCGACAATTTCATAAAGCTGCCAGCACTTTGATTCTAATCTACTTATGGCAAGTGTATTTTGGAACAATTTAATAATCTTTTCAACTTGGTGGGACATTCATCTGATGCGAAAGCTATTGCAGACAGATGAGGGAATTTATACCACCACCATTGTTGAGAATTCTGAACACATGGACTAGACCAGTGGTTCCCAACCTTTTTTAGCTCATGGCCCCCTTGAGATCTTTTAATTTTTCTGTGGCCCCCCCTGACATTATTAGCGGAAAAACTTCAATATTATAACACCTTCCATAAAAATATCAGTGCATTAATTGCACATATATTCTCTTTTATTCTATTCTACAAACATTAAAAAAAAATTGTGGGTTCAATAAAACAACCATTTATAATCATACATTAAAAAATATATTTCAACTACATAGATTTAAATTTATTAGAACTGAAATTTAGGAGACAACAGGGTGGTAGCTCTGTGGTCCCCTTCATTGAGCCGGTGGCCCACTAAATCCCCAAAAATTTCTGTGGCCCCCCCTGAAATTTGCCATGCCCCAGGTTGGGAATCACTGGTCTAGACAAATCAGTATCCCAAGTATTGGCATACACCAAAGATTACTGCCTGTGGTGTAATCAGATCATACATCTGTGAGTGACATCCTTCTTTGAAGGATTTGTAAACTTGTTCCTCAAGCTTTGCTTTTCTACTTCAGGAGGCGAGACTGTAAAAGCAATCAGTCAACAATCAGGAGCACGGATAGAGCTTCAGAGAAATCCTCCTCCAAATGCTGATCCCAACTTTAAAATGTTTATTATTCGTGGATCAACGCAGCAGATTGACTATGCCAGGCAACTTATTGAAGAGAAGATTGGGGTAAGCTTTCTCCTGCAATTTTTGTGAAACAAACCACACGATGGAGCGGTTTTTCAGGTCCATTGTTACAAACGAACAGCGTACACATTTGCCAACTTCATGAACAGATTGTCGTGCCTTAGTTTTGTAGTTTACTGTTCACCCTCCCTATAGTGTTGCATTGGAGGAAGTTTCCTAAAGTCAATTGATACTATATCAATATCCAGACTTCTAGTTCCTCAATTGTTGGCGTAGATCTGTATGCTGAGAAATAAAAGTCGTTCAAGGCTGAACAATGGTTAAATGGAAAGTTGGTAATGGATTAAAAGTCTGCTTTCAATCCAGTGTTTGATGAATCAATTGCCTCTTCTGGTTTTAAAATGGGAAACATTGTTCCTCACAGCACTAGAGACCCAGGTTCGATTCTGACCTCGGGTGCTGCCTGTGTGGAGTTTGTATGTTCTCCCTGTGCCAGCATGGGTTTTTTCCAGGTGCTCCGGTTTCCTCCCACATCTCAAAGACGCGTGATTAATTGCCCTCTAAATTGCCGCTAGTGTGTAGGTAAGCAGATGCGAAAATGGGGTGACGTAGAACTAGTGTGAATGGGTGATCAGCGGTCGGTGTGGACATGGTGGACCGAAGGACCTGTTTCCATGCTGTGCCTCTAAACTAAAGTATGAAACAATGTCTGTGTACTATACAATCAAGAACCAGAGGACATAGGTTTAAGTTGAGAGCGGAGAGATTTAATAGGAACCTAGGGCAACTATTTCACGCACAGTTTGGTGAGTATATGGTGTGAGCTTCCAGAGGTGGTAGTTGAAGCAGGAACTGCAACAACATTTAATAGACATTTGGACAGTTACATGGATAGGAAAGGTTTAGAGGGACATTGGCAGATTGGACTAGTGTTGGTGGGTCATCTCGACCAGCATGAGCAAGTTGGGCCAATGGGCCTGTTTCCATGCTCTGACTTAAAATGTAGTATGGTTTAAAAATAAGATTAGTTTTCTTAGAGGTCTATTTAAATACTTCTCTCCAACAGAGTTCAAATAGAGTCATTTTGGAATATCATACCAAACTCAGTTTTCCATTAAAACAATGGCCTTATCCATCCTTTAGTTTAGAGAAACAGGCCCTTCAGCCCACCGGGTCCGCACCGACCAACAATCCCTGCACACTAACACTATACTAGTAACACTAGAGACGATTTACATTTTTAATACCAATCCAATTAACCTACAAACCTGTAGCTCTTTGGAGTGTGGGAGGAAACCAGAGATCTCTGAAAAAACCCACACAGGTCATGGGGATAACGTACAAACTCCGTACAGACAGCAGCCGTAGTTGGGATCAATCTCGGGTCTCTTGCGCTGTAAGGCAGCAACTCTACCGTTGTGCCACCGTGCCGCATTATTGGTCCAAATGGTTCTGTTCTAAAATTATTGCCGATGAGTGATTTTCATTTTAAGCGAATAAAAGGAGCAAACTTACATTTGATTAGATTGGGAATAATGGTTAATAATGTTTACGATTGTTCCCTTTGCAGAGATTTCCCGGTTTGCATATCTGATTGTGTTTCATGCGATTTATGTTTGTGTATTCAGGCTCCTACTGGTCCTCCTGGGCCACCTGGACCTCATGGTCCCCACGGACCCCATGGCCCACCGGCCCCTCATGGGCCCCCAGGTCCCCCAGGTCCTGGACCTCCAATGGGACCCTATAATCCTGGGCCCTATAATCCCGGCCCTCCTGGCCCACCACAACAGTAAGTAACATGACGTAACTGCCATAATTCCTTTCATATGATTGCTGATTAAAGTGTGTAAGATGTTATCATTACCTGATCTCTTAACTTCTGCAGTGGACCACCAGCACCTTATGCTCCACAAGGATGGGGAAATGCCTATCAGCCCTGGCAGCAGCAGGGTCAACCTGATCCAAGTAAGACACAGTTTCATGCTTGACATTCTCCAACATAGCTTTATAAAAGCAATCTAAGCTCTTACTCTGACGGCTCCGTTGATGATGTAAGTGAGCCCTAAAGGCACGTCGAGTCCAGGTTTCAGCCCTGGTTTGTGCTGAGTTGGCTGATGTCAGCTGCGGTGGAGCTAAGTTTGGCTTTGGCACGCGCAGGGACGGGGCAGCAATGGATGGGGCCAAACCGCCGAGGATTCCCACTCCTACTGCTATCGAGTTTTAACCTGCATCAGGAGTACGTGCATGCCATAATCAGTCGAAAACCGTGTTGGCTTTGACGGGCTTCTTGCATGGTCGAGAGGTCAGCTGTTTGCAGATGGCCACCTGGGCAGGATACTGGAGAGTATCTTGTACCGGTGGAACCATACCCCAGCAAGGACCACCACCTTCAGCAAAGGAAGAGGGCAAGAAAAAATGAGCCACTTACCTTGCTGTAATGCTGTAATATATTACTTAACTTGAACATTTTTATCTGCAGTGTTTGAATACCAGTAGTAATAAAATATTTTTAATTTATTGTAGATAAAGCTGGAGATGCAAATACCGCTGCATGGGCAGCGTATTACGCTCAGTATTATCAGCAACAAGCGCAGCAGCCACCTGCAGCTCCAAGCACTGGTCAGGGCAATACCCCAAATTCTGCACCGGGTAAATCATCGGGTATTTTTATATAGATCTTCTGGCTACACTGACAACAAGTTAACTGCTGCAGTTTTCAAAACTTTGAGAACTAAGTTTGCATCTTACCCAAAAGATTTATCATGTAGTTCATGTAGACTACTTTTGGGGAAACAGTATTAGCTGTTACTATTATTTTTGTTTGTGGAGTGTGTGCCTAAATTCACTTCATGCAGAGGGTTCGAAAAAGCTCTGTTCAATTTAGTTCTAGCAGCTTTTGGTTTTTCCTAATGTTACAACCTCTCTCTCCTCTGTCCTCCATGGGAATTCAACGTTGTAGGGCTATCATGCTAATTTGTGGTGTACTTTTCACAGCAGGTGATCCAAACCAACCAAGTGCGCCTCCAAATCCTCAGACTGATTACACCAAGGCCTGGGAAGAATATTACAAGAAATTAGGTAATTATAATTCAAATTGATACTGAGGGGATATACAAAATAATATGTAGGAATCCAGTGTTTAATTTCATTCGTCTCTATAATTACACTGATTATACTGTGAGATTATAGGTGGATGGCCAATAATCTGTACATTAGTTTCTTGCTAGACGCACATGTATTAATAATATGCAGTATAATGTGGATAAATGTGAGGTTGTCCATTTTGGTGGCAAAAACAGGAAAGCAGACTTTTATCTAAATGGTGGCTGATTAGGAAAAGGGGAGATGCAGCGAGACCTGGGTGTCTTGGTACACCAGTCATTGAAAGTAGGCATGCAGGTGCAGCAGGCAGTGAAGAAAGCGAATGGTATGTTAGCTTTCATAGCAAAAGGATTTGAGTATAGGAGCAGGGAGGTTCTACTGCAGTTGTACAGGGTCTTGGTGAGACCACACCTGGAGTATTGCGTACAGTTTTGGTCTCCAAATCTGAGGAAGGACATTATTGCCATAGATGGAGTGCAGAGAAGGTTCACCAGACTGATTCCTGGGATGTCAGGACTGTCTTATGAAGAAAGACTGGATAGACTTGGTTTATACTCTAGAATTTAGGAGATTGAGAGGGGATCTTATAGAAACTTACAAAATTCTTAAGGGGTTGGACAGGCTAGATGCAGGAAGATTGTTCCCGATGTTGGGGAAGTCCAGGACAAGGAGTCATAGCTTAAGGATAAGGGGGAAACCGAGATGAGAAAAACTTTTTTCACACAGTGGTGAATCTCCTGAACTCTCTGCCACAGAGGGTAGTTGAGGCCAGTTCATTGGCTATATTTAAGAGGGAGTTAGATGTGGCCCTTGTGGCTAAGGGGATCAGAGGGTATGGAGAGAAGGCAGGTATGGGATACTGAGTTGGATGATCAGCCATGATCATATTGAATGGCGGTGCAGGCTCGAAGGGCCGAATGGCCTACTCCTGCACCTAATTTCTATGTTTCTATGTCTAATATGCTGGCTTTGACTAATGTTTAGGGATTTCATTGGCACCTGAAAATGTAAGGTGAAATGAGCGATTTGAATTATCATTGTTCCATGGATTGGTTCATCTATAGATAGGGTGGCACAAGGGTTGAGCTGTTGCCTCACAGCATCTGAGACAGGTTCAATCCTGACTATGTGTGCTGTCTGTGCAGAGTTTGTATGTTCCCCCTGTGACCCTGAGGATTCTCAGTGTGCTCCGGTTTCCTCCCACATTCCAAAGCCGTGCAAGATTGTAGGTGAATTGGCTTTTGTAAATTACCCCTAGCGTGTAGGATGCGATAGTTTGATAACATGGTGTGCCGGTGATCAATGCCAGCATTGGCCGAAGGGCCTGTTTCCATGCGGTTCTCTTAAACCAAACAATCTAATGACCAAGTAGATTTTCAGATTGTCCCATGTCACGATTTGAAAACTCACTGGATATAATGAATTGTAGTTCCAATTTTTGTACTTGAGGAAATATATTCTTACAATTTTGTCAATGTTTTTTTTTTAATAGGTCAACAGGGACAACAACCACAAGGCCCCCAGCAAGATTACACCAAAGCTTGGGAGGAATACTACAAGAAGCAAAGTATGTCGTTTTCTGTCTGAAATGGGATTCATAGGTTTGAATCATCTCTATTTGGTCAGTGATTTATTGGTGGGGTTTTTTAATTTCAGGCCAGGCAGCTCAAGCCTCTAGTGCAGCACCCCAGCCAGGTGGACAACCAGACTACAGTGCTGCATGGGCTGAGTATTACAGACAGCAAGCTGCGTACTACAGTCAGACAAATTCCCAGCCGATGCCCCAGCACCCACCAGCACAGCAACCCCCTCAGGTAAATACCTATGAAAGATAGAAGCGCACTCACTGTAGGGGCGTGCTTCGGACTTTTCTCCTATTTGGCACATAGAAATCTTCCTGTGAGCTCGTGGATGTTTCTGAGAACAATGAAATTAAGGTCGTGTTTTCAACGCAGTTTTCCGTAACTATTGCAATTGACTGAAGAATTGCACTTGAGAACTGTATTGTTACGTGATTTCAAAGGTTCTTCATATTGCAAATTCCCCCCCCTCCTCAATGCAGGCAATGCAAAAAATCAGAGAAACTATCGGATGTGTTTAATCTTTCTTTTTCACAGAAAGAGGATCCTGTCCACTCTCGGTGTACTTGAAATGTTTTTCATGTTGGTAACCACTTGTGTATTTCTTATGTATTTCTTCTGTGCAGGGCCAGTAATGTGAAGTGGAGATATTTGCGTCATTATGGGAAAAGCCTTTGTAAAATTTATGGATGCAGACGTCTTGATGAAGATCTTAATTTTGTTTTTTGGTTAAGAAACATAGTGTTTGTTGCTATTGTCATACCTAAGAGGTAGAGAACTTGATAACCATTATTTTGTGTAGAATTGCAAATTTTTGGTTTGCCTTTAGTGAATCACAATAGTTTGAACATTCCAGCATATGTATTTTCTATTTTTATTCAGTCTTTAAAGTGACATGTGCTTTTGTTGTAAAATGTATTAATTTCACTGTATACCTGTTCACTTTTAAAATGCTTGTTTTGTGCTTGACAATAAATGATATGAAAACCTTTGTTTGTGGGTAAGTTGGATCTATGGGTAAAGATATAAGAATTGTGTTGTGCCTATTGGATTGTCACCTGGTATTGCAACACATTCTCTGCCTTGTGGATTTTTTTGTTGTCAAAATGGGACTTCAGATGTGGAAAGTTTCAATTTACAGTGCCCTCCATAATGTTTGGAACAAAGACCCATCATATATTTATTTGTCTGTACTCCCCAATTCGAGATTTGTAATAGAAAAAAATCACATGTGGTTAAAATGCATATTGTCAGATTTTAATAAAAGCCATTTTTATACATTTTGGTTTCACCATGTAGAAATTACAGCTGTTTTTATACATTCCCCCGTCCCCCATTTCAGGGCTCCATAATGTTTGTGACACAGCAATGTATTGTAAATGAAAGTAATCATTTTTTTGTATTTTGTTGCATATCGTTTGCATGCAGTGACTGCTTGAAGTCTGTGATTCATGGACATCACCAGTTGCTGGATGTCTTCTCTGGTGATGCTCTGCCAGGCCTGTATTGTAGCCATCTTTAGCTTATGCTTCTTTTGGGGGCTAGTCCCCTTCAGTTTTCTCTTCAGCATATAAAAGGCATGCTCAATTGGGTTCAGATCGGGTGATTGACTTGGCTACTCAAGAATTGGCCTTGTATAGCTTTGAAAAACTACTTTGTTGATTAAGCAGTATGTTTGGGATCATTGTCTTGCTGTAGAATGAACCGCCAGCCAATGAGTTTTGAGGCATTTGTTTGAATTTGAGCGGATAGGATACTTCAAAAGTCTATATACTTCAAAATTCATTAAGCTACTACCATCAGCAGTTGTATCATCAATGAAGATAAGTGAGCCAACAGCCATACATGCCCAGGCCATAACATCCCCACCGCTGTGTATCACAGATGAGATGGTACTCTGGATCTTGGGCAGTTCCTTCTCTCCTCCATACTTTGTTATAAGTTAATCTTTGTCTCATCTGTTCACAAGACCTTTTTCTAGAACTGTGGTTGCTCTTTTGAGTACTTCTTGGCAAACTGTAACATGGCCATCGTATTTTTGTGGCTAACCAGTGGTTTGCATCTTGCAGTGTAGCCTCTGTATTTATTTTTATGAAGTCTTCTGCGGACAGTGGCCATTGACAAATCCACACCTGAAGTGTGTTTCTGATCTGTCGGACAGGTGTTTGGGGATCTTTCTTTATTATAGAGGATTCTTCTGTCATCAGGTCTAGACGTCTTCGTTGGCCTGCCAGTTCCTTTGCGATTAGTAAGCTCACCAGTGCTCTCTTTCTTCTTAATGATGTTCCAAAAATGTTGATTGGCTGATGTCTAACAGTTTTATTCTTGTTTCTCAGTCTCATAATGGTTTCTTTGACTTTCATTGGCACACCTTTGATCCTCATGTTGATAAATAGCAATAAAAGTTTCCAAAGGTGATGGAAAGACTAGGTGCTGAGAGCTCTCTTGTACCTGCATTAAGGAGGCATTTAAACACACCTGAGCAATTACAAACGCCTGTGAAGCCATGTGACCCAAACATTATGGTGCCCTGAAATGGGGGGACTATGTATAAACACAGCTGTAATTTCTATATGTTGAAACTAAAATGTATAAAAATACTCTTTAATAAAATCTGACAATGTGCACTTCAACCACACGTGATTTTTTTTAAATTACAAATCTCAAATTGTGGAGTACAGAGGCAAATAAATAAATGATGGGTCTTTGTCCCAAACATGGAGGGCGCTGTAGATCCGTTGCTAATGTAGCCCGTTCTTGAGTCCACTATTATTGCAATTTAGCTCATCAGTAAAATGCATAGTTGAAAGCAGTTTAGATTTTGCATAATCTTTCTAGAGCAGGATGTGTGAAGGTGTAATGCAATTTAATCTTATGAGTGGCATTCTTAGCTTTTCTTTGCAGTTTCATTCTGATTATCACTATGGCAAGCTACTTAGGAAGTACTTGCCTATTTGTTTGCAGTCTGTATTTACTGCCATGCAAAATAGTGCCCCATAACTTTTTTTTCTAACAGAAGGAGATTAGGAAAACTGATGGTAAGGTATCAGTCGAAGTGTTGACTAATGACAAAGCAGTTTCTTTAAACTGACAATGGATTTGTTTTCTGATGAATTATGACCTGCTCCACATTATTTAGTTGCAATTTGCTATTTTTAAATCTGAAAAAAAAAAGATTATTTGGTTTGTTTTTGCCTATTATTCCATCTTTTTGAAAGTGACGTTTCTGTGCAAATTGCACTTTTTACACCTGCATATTATAATAGTTGCTCAGTTTAATTATGCAAAAATGCAGTCTGTGTTTGCCACTGTATTTATTGAAGTACAGGTGTGTTCCAGCCACTATAGCTCTAGCTCTGTAAGGGTAACCTGGCGTATGCTGTGCACCATCCTTGATTCTGTTTCTTCAAGGAGCTATGCAGTGTAAGTACATTAGAATACATCTTGACTGAAATGGAGATGTCTTACTGTGCTGTAACACTTGAAATTGTTTTTGCCCGTTTCTCTTAAACTGAAGTTTTCTGTAGAGAATGTGTCCTTGATCACATACTTAGCATGTAAAGCTTGTAGGAATTGAACTGATAGGTGTTTTCCCTGCTAGTATTGCTGATTACAAATCTATAAAAGGTAAGTATTTCCTAAATTGTATTAATTGATGACTGAGATGTTGCTAAGTAGAAATCTACTTTGGGTGATGCTGTGCTAGCTTTTCTTAGGTTACTTGGACTGTATGCACATATATTTTGTTGATGAAGGTAGGTAGGTCAGGAGTATGTTGCATTTCAACTGCCTTTGATGTTCATCTTATTAAATAACCAAGAATATCTGCTTTTGATGTTGATGCTTCAAACATTGAGAGTTATTTCTAGTTTTCCAAATGGACACATAATATTTTCCAGAGTTGACTTTTGTTGTAATCTGCTTTAGAAATTGCTAACTGAAGTGGTAACTGTTGAATAAATGTTTTGGGTTGTGCTTATTTTGCTGGACATGAGAATGAAGTGTTGCGGGTTTTTTTTGCTGTGGATAACATTGTTCTGAGCGGGCATTTTAACTTAATAGACATTAGTTTTGTTCTTCACTTCGACATGCTGTTTTGAATTGAATGCTCTTTGATTGTTTCAATTGGATGAAGAAATCCTATTGATATATGATGGAGGTGAATTGTACTGTTTGCACACTGTTAAAAACAGTGTGCCGGTCGGTTACTGTAACTTAGTTTCACAGTTGGGCCCATTTTCACAGAATCTAATTTTGCAGGCATTAAACAAACCCCTACTTGAGCCACAAAGAACGTTCAGTAGCCCAGCTGCTGGGGACTGCTTTTTTAGATTTGGAGAATCGAATGAGTACTATGACAAAGAGAACCACGAGACATCTGCAGGTTGATCCTCAATGTGAGTTCTGTTCACACGTGAAGCTCTTTATTGAAATTGATGTTGCAAATTCAGAGATGAGAAATTTTGAATTTTATTTTAAATGAACAATTTGCAAAAACTTAAAAGTGTGAATTATGTTAAGTATGAAAGCCCGTGATCCATTTATGTTCAGCTGAAGATTTGACACGGTGATTGTTTATAATTGCAGAGATTATTCTCTATGCCTCCTTTACAATCATCCACTGTCTGCATACGCACTAGAAAAACATTACAACAGTTGTTTTCCTCAATACCTTAATCAAGTTATTATCCAACTGGTAATCTGCCTCTGCAAGGAGTTTGTGTTCATTTATGTTACAGTGGAAACACTTATCCCCCTTTTTCATTGATCTCCTTATGCATTTCCAGTCCTTTTGTCATATAGTCAAACTGAAAATCTCATTTTAGCTCAATTTTAGAAATGTGCTCCAAAGTATACTTCTACAGTGGGCAGATTACATTGTCTTGACGTGGTTTTCAGTGAATATCCCAAAGAGCTTTTAATACTTGCAAGGATTCATAAAATGTCAGATCTGAAGAGTTTAGCCTTGACAATCCTATGGTGAGTAATCATGCCTGAACAAAAATGGTATGCCCGATAATCTGTGAGGTATTTGCAAAAACTAATTTGCGAATCTGCCTTCTGGTGCAATGCAAGGAAGGTAGTCGGCAAGTCATTTTAACTTTCATTTCACATTTTGCTTAAAGGTGGGGGGGTTTGTGGTACTTTGTACTGGTGCCTCCTAAAATGGTGCCTAATAAAGCATTAGTGATTATGCACAGCAGTTGTCAGTGGATTGGTCTACATTTGGAATGGTACTCATTACAGTCAAGTCTAATTGTGTTAACATACATATACTGCAAGTATAGGCTGTAGATACTTGGTAGAAATCACGAGAATAATATGTGTAGGGAAGAACTGCAGATGCTGGTTTAAATCAAAGGTAGACACAAAATGCTGTAGTAACTCAGCGGGACAGGCAGCATCTCTGGAGAGAAGGAATAGGTGACGTTTCGGGTCGAGACCCTTCTTTAGACTTAATGTTATTCTTTATTATAGATTTCAATGTGGCTTTTATCGAAACGTAGATGTCTCTGGCTCTATTTGATTGTATAGAGCACGAGCCCAAAAATGTTTAAGGGCAACATCACTGGAGTCATTATCATGTGATTTGGTTTTAACAGTAAGAAAATATTGTATTTGTCATTGAGATTGGTTGAGTTGCAACAGTAAAGAAAAGCAAAATGTTAAAGAATGGCTGAATAGTTGATATGGTTGTATTTGAACTGTGCAGTTTAATGCGCTTTTAAAAAAACTTTGTTCTTTAGTACAGTTTACTCAAAGCTTTGACTTGCAGAAGGGGGGCAGGTTTGGATATCTGTACACAAGCTCTGAATATGAATACCTCGAGACAACTTGGACAAAGTTCATTTGGCATAGCTTTAGATTTGATTTTGTTACTTTCTCAGTACGTCGTTGTCCTACTTCTGCAGCAGAATATGATTTGAAAATCTGAGACCATCAGAAGAATTTAGGGGAAATGAATACATATGGGGAGTGGCTGGTCTATATGTATTGGTATACTGACTTGGATTTTAAACAGGGAAGTTTGAAAAATAGCCCCCACGGATAGCAGTGACTATTTTGGAGTTGGAGTATCTGGTCATTATTGTTCAATCTCTGGTCAATACCTTTAGGAATTGTCAATTCCCTTCAATGAGACAAATACTCGATCTGATCATTTATACCTGGTGTTGGCATGCCCGTCATGCACTGAATGTATTAGCTCTGTAGCGATTAACTGTTTTGTGGCTGCTAGTATCACTGGGGCTACAAATTATATCTGTTTATTGGGGTTTGTAATTCTTATATAAACTACTGAATATATAGAATGACAACATTAAAGGTTATTAACCACTTTGCTATTGGTATTGTCTACATAACAGAATGATGTTCTTAATGTATCTTAGCTGTTGAAGTTTTAAGAATTTTATTTTTAGCAGTGTTAGACTAAACTACACCATTTATTACATTGTAATGCCTTTAAACTGCATCTTGTAATCCAGGAATTAAATTTAGTGATATTGAACGAATGCAATTGCTAATTTTTAGCTTTCCAGAATCTTTGTGGGTTCTTGAGATGGCTAGTGCAGGTTTCACTTGTCAACCAAAAGCGATGGGTAATTTAATAAATTAAGCTGTATATTAACATAAAATGCCGGTCGTGACAATATATATCTGCGATGTGACTGGTAGATGGTAGGATTTAGAAATGACAACAATGACCAATGAAATTCTATTGAATTCCACCTGCAGGCCCCTTCATTTGTCTATGTCACTTGATTTCAATTCTCTAAGGGCCACACTTGCATCAATTTAAAGTAGCAGCCTGGTATAAACTTTCACGCATGAGTGTTTTGCTAAGGTGTTTTAAATGCCAAATTAATTCTTTTTTTCAGTTCGGTCATCTTACACTAAAAATGCATGAGATGCTTCCAGGAGTCCCTGCCCAACAATGGAAGCTCTGTAGTATTATAAATTATTACTATTGTAGTGATGCAACTACTAAATAACTAACATTTTGACAGTGCTTATTTGGGTATCAAATAGAAGTCGAGGTAAACACTCAAAAACTTAAAACATTTTGATGGATAATAATGAAATCTTGTATGCTTTGTGGAAGATGGGATTGTTTGCAAAGTAGTTTCCTATTCGTGACGATGTTTTGATTCTGTAATTATTTTCTTTCCTCTCACAAAAGCACTCGTGTGAGCTCTAATTGTCCGCTCGCTGTATTAGCTGTGGCATTAGTCATCAGCTCGCTGCCTAACAGTGGAATGCATTGCAGCTGCGCTTGGTCATTGTGCTATAGGCATCACGGCATGTTTACCATTTGCTGGGCGATAATAGCAATACGATCTTTGTTTAGTCCACAATTTGCATTACACATGACTATGCCATTTGTAACACTACTTATTCCCATGTCCTTTTGAGCTCGGCAAACTCAGGTGAGAATAACTGTCGATTTACTGATCTGTATAACTGAGAGCCAATGTGATAAATTTATCAGTTGAGGCACTGAATGCTAATGCAATTTATTAACCTCCTTTATAAATTATCTTGACCTGAAATTTAGTTGAATTTCGCCCTTATAACGTGCCGTCACCAAACTTTCCTGACTACCAATAACTGTTACTGCAAGAACCTAATCTTCAGCTTTTGCAACTCATAAGCTCACTTCTGTCTAGTCCTTTTGTCCTTTAGGTATGAATTGTCATTCTGTTACCAAGATATACTCTTTATTTTCCATTTGCCAAACTGTCATTGTGGTTTAATTTCATGAATTTGCAGTATGAAAAGTAATTCTCAGTATCTTAGATGAATTAAAATTTATATAGTGCCTTTGACATTGAAAACCGATCAAGATGCTTCCCACCGATAGATACTAGCAAGAGCAGCTTGGAAATAAGCTGACACGTTTTCTACGTTGAATCTAGAAAATCTACGTTTTCAGTGGGATGCAATTTTGCAGGATTTTCTAAAGCTGGGCCAAAAGGTGAGGAATTTGAGTGGGGCTGCATAGTGAAAAATATGTTTCATTTTGTCTCTACATAGATGGTTTTAACAATTAGATAGTGGAACTTTATTTTACAGACTTGTTTCTCTTTGTTTTGTCTATATCTTTTTTAAATATCACCATGGCGGCGAACTTTGGGGAATAACCTGTGATGACATTGCTTCATGATAGGCTTGTAGCTTCTCCCTCCTTACCAGACCATCCCCATATCATCTAATCAGAGCCGACTTGTCAAGTTCACACTGTTATTGGAAGCCTGAATATGAGACGTTTACTTTTGTTTAGTTATGATAAAAATTGTAAAGTGCATAGCCGTCTGCTACTTCATTTTGATTAACTTAATTCTACCATGGGAAAATTTTGAACAGAAGCAAAGCCACTGTCCGGTGAATGATTTTGCTGATAAATAATGGATTTTAATGTTTATATATCATCTTGGCCTAAATGTAGGGGAAGGTGATTTGGCATTTCAAAATTTATCTTTAATTTAATTTAATGCACATCTTTCTTGCACTGTATTTAGCATTCAAATAAACTGAGTAAAATGCTTATACAAAAGATATAGAAAAGCTTGTTTTGGCAGCACTGTTCACCATCAAATTGAAAGAAAACTAACTTTTGTGTTCTCCATTGCAATAAGAATAAAATGGAGAACAAGTTAAATTGTCCACCATTGCATTTCTGAAAGAAGAGTTTATAATTTTGTTTTTTTGGATTGATCAAGATTGTAATGTTTGAAATTAATGCATTTGCTTATTGCTTGATGTATTAGTTGGTGGAGCTCATCTTTAAAAGGCAATATGTAGCTAAATACTTTTGATATTGATTCCTGAGCAATTAACACTCCTCCTGTATCACCCATACCCCATCTTGCTGAATTAAATTTCAAAATTGATATATGTGGGTTATATGTGAACAGGAATATTTGTCTTGATTACTGTTCTTTAGGGCGACGGTCACAGTTGGTACCGTATAGGATTTCTTTCTGTTCATTTTTAAATTTAGGCTTTTATTCTTTGTCAGATTATAGACCTAAGCACTTCTGACAGTGTGACCTTGCAGACAAAATCCAGGCCAAATTGAATTAGTCTTGACAAAATCTTCACCGGGATTACACACGTGCCTGTTCAAAAGTTTGGATGATCCAGACTCCTTAACATTGGTCAGCAGCAGTCCTGGATCCCAAGGTGAGGAAGCCAATCACCTCCCACAGTCTATCAGAATTGTACATTTATGCTGGTGGCTCTGGATATTTGCCATAGACTGCCAATGAACTAATTTTATTTTTAATTGCATGTAGTTTGTGTTTCTATGCCAGATATATATCATTTTATACATTTGCGCAGCTGGCTGTGATCTCAGTTAAAAAACTTGATGCTAGGATTTGAACCGTGCATTTACCGTTTGAATAATATTCTGAAATCATAAGCTTATATTTCTTAAAGAAAATGTGGGTGATTTTGTTGCAGAATACGGCGCTGTCAGCATATTTTCCAATAGGAATAAATACCTATTAAACTTCAACCCCCCCCCCCCCCCCAAGAGAAATGCGCTTCATGTCACTGCACGTAGGGAGCAGTTTGAATTCTGGACTGGTTAGTCCCCCTTGTTCATTGACAGCTGCGTGTAGGACTAGGTATTAAGAAGGTTATCACACTTTGACTGATGAGAGGTCATTGCTCTTCTATCATCCTCCTTATTCCACCCCATTGTCCTCCATAGCCCCATTAATTTTTCCCTTCCAGTTTTTCTGACATGCTTAGGGAAAAGGACCCTTGCCTGTGAAATTGACCTTCCCTTTACTTCTGACATAACACATCCACCCCTACTCCTTCATATATTCGCATAGCTGTTTGTTGAAAACTTGGTCGGGGAATTGTGGGGAATGTCTGAGTTTGTTAATTGAGTTTTTAATCAGATTAAACGTGATGGGGGCTTGACAGAATCTGGTATCTTTTATGCAGTTACATGGAATGTGGGGTGGTTATTGGGAAACATAGTGCACGTATCAACTATTGAGATGGCCATAAAACGGGCTGAGAAAGTGGTAGAGAACAGATATCTGAACCTTTATTTTTCTTGCTGGTGCACTTCTCTATTCCATAGGAAACACTTTGGGGATATTTTGCACATTATTGTTTATTCGTCCAGAGCATGTGTTGAAGAATGGCCTGTATCAAATTATTTGCTGTTTTAATAGTAATGAAGCAATCAGAAATGATGACTTTTGAATAGTGTGGCTCTTTTGAAGCTTTCTGCAGTATGTAACCAATGCATGCAATTTTTGGGGTATTTAGGCAGCAACAACAAAAGTTGAAGGGATATTACAGAGGATTAGTTACCTATATATTCTAAATTAGTATGGTGCCCTGTTTAAAACAAGATAAACCAGTTCTATACATCGTGTATCACAACTGAATGCCAAATTGATTGTAATGCTGACTTAATAAGGAAGTGTTTCAAAATGGAGGCTGTTGGTATAGTTTTCTTGTACCATGTGAAGTCGCAACTCATTGCAAATGAAGTGCAATTTTTATACTTCGCAGTGTCACCCAGACCTTGAACCTTAAGTTCTGCTGCAGTACACTGAAGGTAAGCAAGAACAAAGGCGCATTCTTTGAGGGTTGAAAAGATTTGAATCAGTTAATTGGCCCTCCATGTATGCATTATTGTGATGAAACCCCCCTTTTGTCTACAGTACAAGAATGGTATTTACATGTTAGTCTAATTAGCCAAATGTTATGTAATTCATTACCATATGCACAAATTTATGCAAGTTAAACCATAAAAGGCTATGAGTATGGAATTATACAGAAGCATAGGAATATTCGTCAGTCAGCATCTGAAAAAAGAGACTGGTTAAAGTTCTGGGCCTGCACCTGAAACTTTATCTGTCTTCTCGGGTTCCATCAGGTTAGCTTTGCTGCTTTAGTACTCTGATTGTGGATGAAGTAGGAGTTTGCATATATACACAATGTTTGTGTGTGTTGTTTACAACTCCAATATTTATTTTGGCAGAAAATACAGTAGAACTTACTTTTGATAGAGGTTTAACTTAAAACGATACAAAGTTCCATGTCCCAAAGGTCTTCTTAATTTAGACTTCATTTTATATTAGGTTTCTATAATGACTGTCATTAGTTCATTCTAAATCTCCTAATTGCAATGTAATTCGGTTGGGTGGGGGCTTGGATATGTTTAATAATAGATTGTTAGGAGGGATTGGGGGTGTTGGAGTAGGGAAATACCTATCCAGTATGTATATTTGTGAAGAAAAAGCTACATACATATTTTGCCATGGACTATTCCACGTTGTCTTATTTTAACCCTCTTCCATTCCAGCTGATAAATGCTGATGGTTATTTCACCCCATGCAGTGTACAGGTTCTAAAAATGGTGCACATTCTTTGCACCATGTGATAAGCATGTAACAAAGCAACTTTGCCGATTGGGTCTTGCTGTTTCTGCATTGGGGCCTTGTGAAGAGGCTTTTGAGAAATAGTCTGGAGAGAGGGTTAAATATAAGCAATTTATGCAGCACTAATTGTAGGCAGATAATTGTATCTTAAGATGAGGTATGCTGTTATTTTGGTGTGTAATTTTAATGGTGAACTACCATTTAATGGCAGGTTTGTGCTCTAGTTTATTGTACTCTGGTTGATAATTAGCTCCGAAACCTCCATGAGCTTAGATGAGTGAATCTACCTTCAGTACTATTTTTTATTTTAGAGGATTGAATATGCCAGAAGTTCTTACTTTTTTCTTTTTTAATCAGAAAATCTTAGGATTGCGTTTAAAAAGCCAAGTTCACTTTCCATTTAAAAGGCCAACTTGCTTTCCTCTTTGCAATCCCCCCCCGCCCCCGCCCCCCCAAAGTGTGCGTAGATGGTGCCTTCGTTCCAGCACGGCGCTGAAGACCCGATTCGTAGGTCATAGGAGCAGGCCCTGAGATAGTTACTACCCTTATGGAGGATTCCTTTGAGTTCATCCTGTTGAACTGATAATACAGAAATTGCAAAGGCCCCTTGATTGGCGACTCGCTCTCTGAATTTTTGGCCTATGAACTGGTCTTCTGCTCCCGTGTTTCAGTTGCATACAAATGTTAAACTATGTGCACTTCTTTCTGCAGGCTGAAACCATTTTTAAATGCCATAGTTAAGTCCTATTCTAGAGCTCTACAAATTTTTAAGTCATCCGTTTAGAATTGCAAGACTTAACCTGTGCAATTTTTGCTTGTTTTCCCGATGGTCAGTTTGTTTTTCCTTTCTTTTTCATGTTTTCTACGAGGTTCAATTTAAATTTAACTTTCTGAATTACCAATGAACATATCAAATGTATGTGCATTATAATTTTGAAACTAGATTTTAAGTTGAATAGAGCAGAATTACGGAGGTGTAGCAGTTAGTCTGTCTTGCCACTTACTTAATGGTCCAATGTAAATATAACAATCTGTGCGTTAAGTGAGGGATAATAGTCCTTTCTTTAGTGTGGGTGGGTGGGTGTAGCTTTATTATATATAAATGTGTGCATTGAAAAATATTTGAGAACTTGCCTGAACAGCTTGCACATTTTTGTCTCAAATGTTTAGAAGTCTTGATTTTAAAAACATCCGCAGAAGAAAACTTCTGCCTTTTCGATTACTATACACAATTTGTCGTTAGGTTCTGCAGGGAATTGTTAACACAAGGCAGTGTTATAAAGTAGGCCGTAACTGCTAGAATTTATTAGAGGAATGATGTACTTGGATTTAACTGCAGATTTTTGCTGTTGTCCTTGTTTGTACTTTTAATATTAGTACACTGTTAGATAGGTTTCCTGCATATTTCTTTTACATTTTTTTAAACATGGCTTTTTGAGATGGATTAGATATTATCTCGAAGAAAAAATTCTTCAGAAAATGTGCATTGCTGGAGAAGACTACTAAGCAAGTAAAGGGCTTGCTGTGGTTGGAGAAAGGGATATCATACAGATTTGGAGCTGAGCCGTAAGGTAACCTCAATCTGACAAACCTGTTTGAGAATGATGCAGATGTATTGATACTGAAGGTTTTACCGACATGCAATCTAATCTTAGTGTGAATTAAATTGTAACGGTTTTGAAATTTATAAATAAAGCTTCCCGTTGCGCAAATAATCATTGCCTGTGTCTATTGTTTCGTTTGTGTGTCAATTTCATAATCATAATCGCACTTTTTCCGGCAAGTGAGTTTTGCAACATGCGAATAATTTGATTTGCAGTACAGTTATACCAATAAAAAGCAGCAGAACACACAAAATACATTTTAACATGAACATCCACCACAGCAACTCTTCCCCATTCTAACCTTCCGTTGACGGGACGATCTTACTCCCGGGCCTCCTCGTCGGAGCGATCAAGCTCCTGCATGGGGGGGGGGGGGGGGGGGGGGAGGGGGAAGAGAGAGAGAGAGAGAATCTCAGCTCCCAGGTCGGGGCTAGATCTATCCCAGGTCGGGGCTAGTTTTTGGAGCTTCCCGACGTCGGTCTCAACCCGAGTCTGCGAGCTCCTTGATGTTAAAGTCCGCAGGCCGTGGTTGGAGCGTTGATCCCAGGCAAGGAATCGGCTCCGATGGTAAGTCCACGTCCCCGTGGTGGGGCTCAAAGTCAGTCCCGAGCAAGGCAGCAGAGCGACCGGAGATATGATCCAGAAAACTATCGCATCTCTGGCAAGGTAAGAGATTGAAAAATGTTTCCCTCCCACATAAAACAAACCAGAGAACATTAACATGTTTAAGAAGGATGCTGGAAAATCGAAGGTAGACAAAAATGCTGGAGAAGCTCAACGGGTGAGGCAGCATCTATGGAGCGAAGGAAATAGGCAACGTTTCGGGTCGAAAACCTTCTTCAGACAATTAGTATGAACATTAACACAATCCTTTTTAAGCACACTAAAAATAACACACAAAAAAGGACAAACGGTGTTAACACGTTGGAGAAGATTGGATATCGCATTTTGGCCGAGACAAGGTGTGTAATGACCCTCTTCCAAGGAGCCACTTGGCATTACCTTGGTCAAAATAAGGGTTTGGGTTACACAGATCCGAGTTAGTTCTTGTCAGTTCTAACCTTTTTCAGGCTAGTTGCTAGACTTGGGTTACCAGTGTTCACAACTGTTCTTCGTCCCTGGCCTTAAAAGACTTTAATTCATAAAAACTCTTATTTTCAAGGAGTCAGCGGTTTCTAACTTCAGCAATTCTCTGCAAACCTTTACACCATCTAAAAATAATTTTACTTTCCTGATTACCCTCTGTACGTAAACAACAATGAATCATTGTGATGATCAAATAGCATCTCCATAACCAGTCATCTTGACTGCCCATAACGTTCATCTAGACAACTATCGGGGAAAGGAACAAGGCTCAATTCTTTCAACTGCCTCCTTATCCAAGGTATCTATTGCTTGTTCTGATGCACTGCTGTACCTTTCCATGGAGGTAGTCTCATCTGGAATTGTGTTCAAGGCTGGGGTTTAGAAGGATGAGGGGGTACCTCATTCAGACTTACCAAAGAGTGAATAGGCCTGGGTAGAGTGGATGTGGAGAGGTTTCCACCAGTGGGGAAGTCTAGGACCAGAGGTCATAAGCTTAGAATGAAAGGACGATCCTTTAGGAAGGAGATGAGGAATTTCTTAAGTCAGAGGGTGGTGAATCTGTGGAATGCATTGCCACAGAGGGCTGTGGAGGCAAAGTCAACGGATATTTTTAAGGCAGGGATTGAGATTCTTGACTGGTACAGGAGGCGGGTTATGGTAAAATGGGGATTGGGGTTAGGAGGGAAAGATAGATCAGCCATGATTGAATGGCGGAGTAGATTTGATTGGCCGAATGGCCTAATTCTGCTCCCATCACTTCTGAACTTATTTACTCGTTCAGACTTGGTTTTGTCTCAGTGGATGGGCCCCCCCCCCCCCCCCCCCCCCAGAGAGTTTAGTTACAGCATAGAAACAGGCCCTTTCTACCCACCAAGACCTCCACGCCGACCCTCGTTCGTGGGATATGTTATGTCACTTTCTACACTCCCTACACATTAGGGGAAATTTACAGGGCCAATGAACCTACAAATCTGCCTTTCTTGGGATGTGGGAGGAAACCGGAGCACCCGGAGGAAGGTGACTGGGAGAATGTGCAAACTTCGCACAGACAGCACCCGATTGAATCCTGGCGCCGTGAGGGAGCAGCTCTATCAGCCGAGTCTGCCAATTAGAGAAGATGTTGGCACTAAAGCAAATGGAGAATTAGATTGCTACTAATGTGCGTGAAAAGAATAGATTAAAAGTGATGCCATGAGGGGCGACCACATATACATGTCATCGTCATACAGCGTGGAAACATGCTCTTCAGCTTAATTTGCCCACGCCAACCAACATGCCCCATCTACACTGGTCCCATCTGCCCGTGCTTGGCCCATGACCCTCTCTGCCTATCCCACCCATGTACCTGTCCAAATATGTGTCAAAAGTTATAGTGCCTCCTCTGGCAGCTTGTTCCATATAAACAAACTTCCTGAGTTTATATCATCTGTAGCAGCTGATTTTACCATAGCCTTGCCCTGGATTGTGTTTTAAACTATCCACCCTTACTACTGCTAAGGCCACCAGCATCCACTTCTATTTCATTGCCCGAATTGACCCTTGTATTGCTAGTCTCTGAAATTGTTACATGTGGCAGCACGGTGGCGCAGCTGGTAGAACACCTGCCTCATAACGCCAAGGACCCAGGTTCGATCCTTGGGTGCTGCCAGTGTGGAGTGTGCATGTTCTCTCTGACCGTGTGGGTTTCCTCTGGGTGCGCCCACATCCTAACAATGTGCGGGTTAATTGGCCTCTGTAAAATTGCAGGGAGTGGATGAGAAAGTGGAATCATAGAACCAGTGTGAATGGATGATCAACAGTCAGCATAGACTTGGGCCAAAGGGCCTGTTCTCAATGCTGTATCTAAACTAAAAATTCACAAAGGGTTGGTCTTTTCAAGCTCTGCATAACTATGGATGAAGCCTAGGCACCCCTTAATGCATGTGTTCATATGCCCATGAACCAAGTCTCATTCACACTCATCTTTGCTTTGACTTGTACTGGCTCCAGTTTAACAACTCCTGATTTTTTTTGTTTTCAGTTCTCTCCATTATCTGTTACTTGCGATCTGCTTCATACCCATCATGCTGCTCCATTTCAGGCCTTTTGCTCATCCCCTGTTACTTTCCCAATCATTGTCAATTGCTCGCTCTTCTGCCAAACCCATAAGGCCTGAATTACATCTTAAAGTCTCCCTGCCCATCATCATTCCTCCTTTAAGACTTTTCCAAAAACCTAACTCTGACCAAGCACTTGTATAGTATCAATTTTTGATTTGAAATTTTTTTTAATGAAGTCCTTTCCAACGTGGACACGGAGAGGATGTTTCCACGAGAGGGAGAGTCTAGGACTAGAGGTCACAGCCTCAGAATTAAAAGAAAAGAAGTTCTTTTCGGGAGGAGATGAGGAGAAATGTCTTAGGTCGAGGGTGGTGAATCTGGAATTCTTTGCCACAGAAAGCTGTGGAGGCCAAGTCAGTGGATATTTTTAAGGCAGTGAGATAGATAGATTCTTAATTAGTACAGGTGTCAGAGGTTATGGGGAGAAGGCAGGAGATTGGGAGAGATAGATCAGCCATGATTGAATGGCGGAGTAGACTTGATGGGCTGAATGGCCTAATTCGACTGGACTATTGCAACTCACTTCTCCTTGGCATCAGCTCCACCTACATCAACCGACTCCAACTGGTCCAGAACGCAGCCGCCCGACTCATCACCCACACCAAATCCTGGCATCACATCACTCCAGTCCTCAAAAAACTTCACTGGCTTCCCATCTCCCACCGGATCACCTACAAAATCCTGGTCCTCACCTACAAAGCCCTCCACCATCTGGCCCCCACATATCTCATTGACCTCCTCTCCCCCTACCAACCCTCACGGTCCCTCAGATCCACATCAGCCGGTCTCCTCTCCATCCACAAGTCCAACCTCCGCAGTTTTGGGGACAGAGCCTTCTCCAGGGCAGCTCCCAGGCTCTGGAACTCCCTCCCCCAACTGATCCGCAATTCCGTGTCCCTCCCCATCTTCCAGTCCCGCCTCAAGACCCATCTCTTCACCTCTGCCTATCCTTAGCCCCACGTCCCCGTCCCTTTTCATCTGTGCATTAATTGCCTCATGCTGTGTTTTGTATTGAATTCTGTCTTTACTTTGTGTACTAGTCATGTCTCTACTATTTATTTCATTCCCCTTACATGTTTTTCCTATACATGCTCAATTTTTGTAAGGTGTCCTTGAGACTCTTGAAAGGCGCCCATAAATAAAATGTATTATTATTATTATTACTCCTTTCACTTATGACCAATGCTACGGCAACTGCAAAGATGAATCCAATTCAAAGTCAGGGTCCCGACTAGAAACGTCTTCTGTCCATTTTCTCCAGAGATGCTGCCTGACCCATTGAGTTACTCCAGCATTTTATGTCTATCTTTGGTATAAACCAGCATCCGCGGTTCCTTTTTGTTACTTGGGTTTTTGGGTTGGTGCTGATTGAATTGAAATGGTTAGAATGCAAGTACCTGTTAATAGAGTCATAGATTAATACAGTGTGGAAACAGGCCCTTCGGCCCAACTCGCCCACACCGGCCAACAATGTGACCAGCTACCCTAGTCAAGTCAAGTCACATTTATTTATATAGCGCATTTAAAAAACAACTCTCGTTGACCAAAATGCTTTATATTTATTATAAGAATAGTATAAACAAACAAACTACATACATATATACATATAGCCCTCGCTCAGTGGACGTCAGGAAAGGCTTGGGAGTATAGATACGTTTTTAGTCTTGGTTTAAAGGAGTCGATGGAGGGGACAGTTCTGATGGGAAGGGGGATGCTGTTCCACAGTCTAGGAGCTGCAACCGCAAAGGCGCGGTCGCCCCTAAGCTTATGCCTAGACCGCGGGATATTCAGCAGCCCCAAGTCGGCCGATCTGAGGGATCTGGAGGTGGAGTGGTGGGTGAGAAGACTTTTAATGTAGGAGGGGGCAAGCCCATTGAGGGCTTTGTAGACATAGACATTGAAATGTATACGGAACCGCATAGGGAGCCAGTGGAGCGAGGCCAGGATCAGGGTGATGTGGTCCCTTTTTCGGGTGCTCGTCAGGAGTCTCGCTGCGGCGTTTTGGACCAGTTGCAGGCGGGGCTGGGAAGATTGGCTGATGCCAGTGTAAAGGGAGTTGCAGTAATCTAGACGGGAGGAGATAAATGTGTGGATGATCTTTTCGAGGTCATCAAAGTGGAGGAATTGTTTTATTTTAGCTATCGTCCGAAGCTGAAAGAAGCTAGCTTTTACCACGGCATTGACTTGTTTGTCAAATTTCAGTGCTGAGTCAAATATCACGCCAAGGTTTTTGACGTGAGGTTTGAGTAGTGGGGTAAAGCTTCCAAGACTGCCTGCTATCGTTTTGATTGAGTCCGAGGGGCCGAGAAGGATGACCTCAGACTTACTCTCGTTTAGTTGGAGGGAGTTCTGGGCCATCCAACACTTTATATCCTCGAGGCAGCGGGTAAGGTTAAGCAGATTTGATTGGTTTTTGGGCTTCAGGGGGAGATAGAGCTGTGTATCGTCTGCGTAGCAATGGAAGGAAATGCTGTGCCTTTCAATGACTTGGCCTAAGGGGAGCATATACAGCGAGAAGAGAATAGGGCCAAGGATGGAACCTTGTGGAACCCCACAGCAGAGATTAGCTGGGGAGGAGAATGAGTTGCCTATGTTAGTCGAGAAACTCCTACCTTTGAGGTAGGAGATGAACCAGCTCAGGGCAGTGCCATCAATACCAACCCCATACCGGAGACGGTCAATTAGGATGGTGTGGTCGACAGTATCAAATGCTGCGCTGAGGTCAAGAAGGAGCAGGATTGCACAGTCGCCGGAGTCAACGGTGAGCAGTAGGTCATTATGTACCTTCAACAAGGCAGACTGTGCTGTGGTGAGCCCTGAAACCTGATTGGAAAGTTTCCAAGATAATCCCACTTGCCTGCGTTTGGTCCATAACCCTCCGAACCTGTCCTATCCATGTACCTGTCCAACTGTTCCTTAAACGATGGGATAGTCCCAGCCTCAACTACCTCCTCCGGCTGCTCGTTCCCTACACCCACCACCCTCTGTGTGAAAAAGTTACCCCTCGGATTCTTATTAAATCTTTTTCCCTTCACCTTGAACCTATTAACTGGCAAATGTATAATTGGCAAAATCTCTTGTGTTGTCTCTGAAGCCAAGGGAGGAAAAAAGAAACATAGCCTTTTATTTTGAAAGTTAATTTTTTAAATGATATCAGAAAAATCCATACAGTTGAGCAGAAATTAAACTGTTTACAAAAGAGTACATCTGTGTGAAGAGCAAGTTATCTGACATTGCCCATTATGTCCCATGTTTCATTACAAGAGGAAGAACTTCTATCCATAAGGCTTTGTGGTAATTTTTACAGTAATTGTACATAAAGACCCCCCCTTTTTTATTAATATATGTTGGAGAAATCGGAATTCATCTTTGCATATACCCAACGTGCTTACAACACTATATTTGATCATTTAAAAAAATCTCCTTTATGCCAATTCTAAGTTGGCTTCCACGACAGATAGTTAGTTGCAACTGGGCTCTTTTTTTCAATATCATTTTCCTTGTGTTGGCCCAAGTAAGAATTTTGATAAATAGGGGATGACACTGGATTGCAGTAGTTTAAAACATCTATAGACTTGACTGGTTCATAAGTGGGTGCCACTTAAACAATGTACAGATATAATGCATCTGGTAAATAAGAATATCACAACATCATTTTTTTTTTCTTCAAAAGATTAAAACTGACCAAATAAAACCAAGAGGTAAACATCATGCATTTTCCCTAAGGCTAAACGTAACCAGAAGAGGAATGACGACCAACACAACAGCAATTTTTCCGAGGGCAATAGGATTTGACTTTTATTTTGGCCCCATCAGAAGGAAAAGATGGATGTAGTAAAGGTTGAGGATAAGAAGGAAATTCCAGGAGATTTAGTAGTCATCAGCTAAAAAAAAGAATGAAGGAAAGGAGTTAGTTGACATTGGTGAAAAATAGTAGCTGGCAGAAAGTAGTATAGATAGAAACTGCAGATAAACAAAAAAAAACCCAGATACAGCAAAGATAAACACAAAATGGTGGAGTATATCAGCGGGACAGGCAGGCAGCATCTCTGGATAGAAGGAATGAGTGAGAAGAGGGGACTCTACCCGAAACGTTACCCATTCATAGAAACATAGACATAGAAAATAGGTGCAGGAGTAGGCCATTCGGCCCTTCGAGCCTGCACCGCCATTCAATATGATCATGGCTGATCATCCAACTCAGTATCCTGTACCTGCCTTCTCTCCATACCCCCTGATCCCTTTAGCCACAAGGGCCACATCTAACTCCCTCTTAAATATAGCCAATGAACTGGCGTCAACTACCTTCTGTGGCAGAGAGTTCCAGAGATTCACCACTCTCTGTGTGAAAAATGTATTTCTCATCTCGGTCCTAAAGGATTTCCCCTTTATCCTTAAACTGTGACCCCCTTGTCCTGGACTTCCCCAACATCGGGAACAATCTTCCTGCATCTAGCCTGTCCAACCCCTTAAGAATTTTGTAAGTTTCTATAAGATCCCCTCTCAATCTCCTAAATTCTAGAGAGTATAAACCAAGTCTATCCAGTCTTTCTTCATAAGACAGTCCTGACATCCCAGGAATCAGTCTGGTGAACCTTCTCTGCACTCCCTCTATGGCAATAATGTCCTTCCTCAGATTTGGAGACCAAAACTGTACGCAATACTCCAGGTGTGGTCTCACCAAGACCCTGTACAACTGCAGTAGAACCTCCCTGCTCCTATACTCAAATCCTTTTGCTATGAAAGCTAACATACCATTCGCTTTCTTCACTGCCTGCTGCACCTGCATGCCCACTTTCAATGACTGGTGTACCATGACACCCAAGTCTCGCTGCATCTCCCCTTTTCCTAGTCGGCCACCATTTAGATAATAGTCTGCAGGATGGAATTCCTTCTATCCAGAGGTGTTTGTCCGGCTGAGTTACTCCAGCATTTTGTGTCTTATCTTCGAAAGTAGTACAGTATAGAGTTGTACGTGTGGGTGAGTTTGCAAATTTCCTTCTGGAGAAGTGGTGGTGTCTAGGTTTAGCTCTTACTTTCGATGGTGAGAATGCAAGTACTGGCAGCCGTTCCTCTGGCGTTGACTGCCTTGCACATGTATTCTCCTTCATCTTCGGGGAAGGTCTCGGGCAGGTAAAGGCAGTAGGTCTCCCCCCGTTCAATGTACTGATAGTCCTCGCAGTCCTGCAGGGTTTCCCCCTCGAACCACCACGTCACCTCTGGCGTGGGCTCCCCCATGATCATCACGGTGAATCGCACCGGCTCGCCGTCCACCACCGACGTGTTCTTGAGCGGCTTCTTGAACCAGGGAGCTCCGGATCGTATGAGATCATCCATGTCATCCTCGCAGGTTGTTCCGTTAACAATGCTCCCTTCCTCTTCCTCCTCCTCTTCGTCCCCTTTCTGCAAGCGTATCAGAAAATATATTCTTTATTTAATCCCTCGGTCAGCCTGAGAGGAGTGGTGTGGTTGTAACAACAATGACACAGGACAGTACAGCACAAGAACAGTCCCATACAACCCAGCCGTATGAATAATAATTTTTCATTTTTCTAATATAATTTTTTCTATATAATTTTTGTAACTTCAAGTAATCCTTGAAGTCCTAAGAAGGGTCATGGCCTATTGAGGGAGTGCAATAGACAATAGGTGCAGGAGTAGGCCATTCGGCCCTCTGAGCCAGCACTGCCATTCATTGTGATCATGGATGATCATCCCCAATCAGTACCCCGTTCCTGCCTTCTCCCCACATCCACTGACTCCTCTATCTTTAAGAGCCCTATCTAGCTCTCTCTTGAAAGTATCCAGAGAACTGGCCTCCACCGCCCTCTGAGGCAGAGAATTCCACACTCACAACTCTCTGTGAGAAAAAGTATTTCCTCATCTTCGTTTTAAATGGCTTGCCCCTTATTCTTAAGTGCAGCGTAGGTTCACAAGGTTAATTCCCGGGACGGCGGGACTGTCATATGTTGAAAGAATGAAGCGACTGGGCTTGTATACACTGGAATTTAGAAGGATGAGAGGGAATCTTATTGAAACACATAAGATTATTAATTGATTGGACACGCTAGAGGCAGGATACATGTTCCCGATCTTGGGGGAATCCAGAATCTGGGGCCACAGTTTGAGAATAAGGGGTAGGTCATTTAGAACGGAGATGAGGAAAAACTGCACACAGAAGGTCATTAATCTGTGGAATTCTCTGCCTTAGAAAGCAGTGGAGGCCAATTCTCTGGATGCTTTCAAGAGATAGTTTGGTACTCTTTAAGATAGCGTAGTCGGGGGATATGGCGAGAAGGCAGAAACAGGGTACTGATTGTGGATGATCGTATTGAATGGCGGTGCTGGTTCGAAGGACCGAATAACCTAATCCTGCACCTAGTCTCTGTTGTCTATTGATCTGAAACGTGCCCCATTCCTTCCATCCAGAGAAGCTGCCAAAGCTGAGATACTCCAGCACTTCAAGTAATCCTTGCATCCTCCCTCTCTCTCCGTCCCTTCTCATCTTGGTCGTTGTACTAGTTCTACTGTTGTCCTGTTGAGTTTCACTGTCTACAATATACAATAGGTGCAGGAGTAGGCCATTCGGCCCTTCGAGCCAGCACCGCCATCCAATGTGATCATGGCTGATCATCTACAATCAGTACTCCATTCCTGCCTTCTCTCCATATCCCTTCACTATCCCTAAGAGCTCTCTAACTCTCTTGAAAGTATCCAGAAAACCAGCCTCCACCGCCCTCTGAGGCAGAGAATTCCACAGACTCACAACTCTCTGTGTGAAACAGTTTTTCCTCGTCTCCGTTCTAAATGGCCGACCCCTTATTCTTAAACTGTGGCCCCTGGGAGAGGCCACACGTTATCACCTCTCCCACAGCCAACAATGGCCCATTGTGGGCTCCACATTCCCTTGATTACCTCGCTTTATGCATATCTTCCATTCATTTGTCCTAAGTACCGTGTATATCTCTCATTGCCCTGACTGTCTGAAGAAGATCTTGACCCGAAAAGCCACATATTCTTTTTCTCCAGAGATGCTGCCTGACCCGCTGAGTTACTCCAGCTTTTCATGTCTATCCTCGGGCAAATACTCAGGCTGGCCTTGAGTACGTGAGAAAAGATATCTTACTGAAGTTGTTTGGATTAAATCACACTCCAGAATATTGTGTATTCTGTATTGTAGGGCGGCATGGTGGCGCAGCGGTAGAGTTGCTGCCTTATGCCCCTGTCCCACTTAGGAAACCTGAACGGAAACCTCTGGAGGCTTTGGGCCCCACCAAAGGTTTCCGTGCGGTTCCCGGAGGTTTTTGTCAGTCTCCCTACCTGCTTCCACCACCTGCAACCTCCGGGAACCGCTTTTTTACGTGAGGTTTCCGTTCAGGTTTCCTAAGTGGGACGGGGGCATTACAGCGCCAGAGACCCGGGTTCGATCCTGACTACGGGTGCTGTCTGTACGGAGTTTGTACGTTCTCCCTGTGACCGCGTGGGTTTTCTGCGGATGCTCCAGTTTCCTCCCACATCTCCAAGTCACTCTCTCTCTCTCTCTCTCTCTTCTGCCTGCACAAATCTCTCCATAAGTGGCACAGTGGTAGAGTCGCTGCCGTAAAGCCCTGTCCCACTGTACGAGCTAATTCAAGAGCTCTCCCGAGTTTAAAAAAAAAAATCAAACTCGTGCAAGCACGTAGAATGTACGTAGCGGGTACGTCGGAGCTCGGGGACGTCTCTTAGCGGCTCGCAACGCTAACGGCAGGTACTCGGGAAACGCGGTAAGCACGGGAAGACTCGTCAAGATTTTTCAACATGTTGAAAAATATCCACGAGAGCCCCGAGTACCTACGAGCGGCCATTACCGTAAATCGTGAGAACTCTTGAATGAACTCGTACAGTGGGACAGGGTTTTTACAGCGCCAGAGACCCGGGTTCGATCGTGACTACGGGTGCTGTCTGCACGGCGTTGACACGTTTGCCCCCGTGGGTCTCCGGCGCTGTGGGGCAGCAGCTCGACCAGTTGCGCCACTGTCGATCATCACCACCTCACCGACCCACCGGTCTGCGACTCCTGCAAGAGCTTAAACCATTCTGTCACAGGGCCGCGGGCAAAACAAGTTTCATCATTCATTCTGCAGGATGTGCGGAGTTTGCTCCTCGCTTCTGTTGACGTGGCGTACCTTTTGCTGAGCTGCGTCAATTTCCTTCTGCTCAAATTGCATCCGTTGACGTTTCTGTTCTTCAATCCTTCTCCGCTCTTCATCCTCTCTGGCTTTAGCCATCTGCTCAAAGCGGGCGCGCATGTCTACCTTGTGGGTGAATGGAGGGTTGCTTCTCCTCGGCTCCTTCACCTCCACTATTTCTTCCTGCAAGGATGAAAATATCATTGAATCCATCCCTGCGCTGCAGAGACTCACCAGCTTTTAGTTTAGAGATACAGCACGGAAACAGGCCCTTCGGCCCACCGAGTCCGCGCCGACCAGCCATAGTACACTGACATTATCCTGCACTCTGGGGACAATTTACAATTTTATCAAAGCCAATTAATTTAGCACGCTGCACGTCTTTGGAGTGAGAGAGGAAACCGGAGCACCCGGGGAAAACCCACGCAGGTCACGGGGAGAAAGTACAAACTCCGTACAGACAGACAGCCAACCCGTGGTCAGGATCGAACCCAGGACTCTGGTGATATACAGAGTTTGTACGTTTCCCCATGACCACGTGGTTTTTCCCCGGGTGCTCCGTTTCCTCCCACACTCCAAAGACGTGCAGGTTTGTAGGTTAATTAGCATGGTAAAATAGTAAATTGTGTGTGTAGGATAGTGCTGGTGTACAGGGATCGCTGATTCGGCGCTGTATCTCTAAACTAAACTAAATACAGTCAGTTCAAACTTAAGTGCACTAGATGAAGCAAAGGGGACGATACAGAGTGCAGAATATTCTGTGGGACAGGTTTGTAGGTTAATTGGCTTCGGTAAAAATGATAAATTGTCCCTAGTGTATGTAGGGTAGTGTGAGTGTATTGGATTTGCTGGTCGGCGCGGACTCGGTGGGCCGAAGGGCCTGTTTCCACACTGCATCTCTAAAATGAAAACAAAAACCACAGCCACCTTTTTCCTGATGGGAGAGGGGAAGAGGGAGTGGCCAGGGTGTGACTGGTCCTTGATTGTGCTGCTGGCCTTGCCGAGGCAGCGTGAGGTGTAGATGGAGTCAATGGAAGGGAGGCAGACACGGGACAGGCAGCATCTCTGGAGCGAATGAATGGGTGACGTTTCGGGCCGAGACCCTCAGAGGTCGGTTTGTGCAATGGTCTGGGCTGCGTCCACAATTCCCTGCAATTTCTTGCCGCATTGGACGGAGCTGTTCCCAAACCGTGCTGTGATGCTTCCCGATAAAATGCTTCCTTCTACGGAGCGTCTGTGGAAGCTGGTGAGAGTTGTCGGGGTGCGGAGTGAAGCTTACCTCCCTAAAGCGCTCGGATTCCCTCTCCTCGATTTCCAGATCTTCTGCTCTCCGCCTGGCTCTCTCGTCCTCCACCTTCTTCTGTATTTCCTCTTCTGACAGCTTGCCAATTTTCTCAAACTTTGACTTTAAATTCTTGGCCTGAATGGAACCGGTTCTTTTCAGGTTCTTCAGCTCCTCGTATTCCGTACTTATGACTTCAGTGGATTCATTGACCTCATCCTGAAAGCGAAGAAAAGGGATGAATTTACAAAAGTGGATTGCCAAGTCTGATCGGAGACGAGTCTGGACTTTTGACCTCCACTGTGACATTTGACCTTTGACCAGAAACCTACAATTGCAAGCGTATTAGGCACAGTGCCGCATTGGGGGGGGGTGGGGGGCACGGTGGCGCAGCGGTAGAGTTGCTGCTTTACAGCGTCAGAGACCAGGGTTCGATCCTGACTACGGCTGCTGTCTTTGTGGAGTGTTCATGTTCTCCCCGTGACCGCGTGGGCTTTCTCCGGGTTCACCGATTTCCTCCCACACTCCAAAGACGTACAGGTTTGTAGATTATTTTGGCTTTGGTGAATATTGTAAATTGTCCCTATTGTGTGGGATGGTGCAAGTGCGCGGGGTGATCGCTGGTCTGTGCGGACTCCGTGGACCGAAGGGCGTTATATCTCTCAAAATCTTAAGTAAAGAGACTTACATGAATGATCCCAGGAATGAGTGGGTTAACATACGATGAGCGTTTGACAGCACTGGGCCTGTACATGCTGGAGTTTAGAAGGATGAGGTGGGGACCTCATTGAAACTTACTAGAATAGTGAAAGGCTTGGATAGAGTGGATGTGGAGAGGATGCTTCCATGAGTGGGAGAGTCTAGGACTAGAGGTCACGGCCTTAGAATTAAAGGACGTTCCTTTAGGAAGGAGATGAGGAATTTCTTTAGTCAGAGGGTGGTGAATCTGTGGAATTCATTGCCACAGAAGGCTGTGGAGGCCAAGACAATGGATATATTATTAAGGTGGAGATTGATAGATTCTTGATTAGTACTGGTGTCAGGAGTTATGGGGAGACGGCAGGAGAATGGGATTGAGAGGGAAACTCGCTAGAATTTAGAAGATTGGGGGGGGGGATCTTATAGAAACTTACAAAATTCTTAAGGGGTTGGACAGGCTAGATGTGGCAGAGAATTCCACAGATTCACCACTCTCTGTGACAGGTTAGATGCAGAGAAAATGGTCCCGATGTTGGGGTCCAGAACAAGGGGTCACAGTTTAAGGATAAGGGGGAAATCTTTTAGGACCGAGATGAGAAAAACATTTTTCACACAGAGAGTGGTGAATCTCTGGAATTCTCTGCCACAGAAGGTAGTTGAGGCCAGTTCATTGGCTATATTTAAGAGGGAGTTCAAAAGGGATCAGGGGGTATGGAGAGAAGGCAGGTACAGGATACTGATTTGGATGATTAGCTATGATCATATTGAATGGCGGTGCAGGCTCGAAGGGCCAAATGGCCTACTCCTGCACCTATTTTCTATGTTTCTATGAAAGACAGATCAGCCATGATTGAATGGAGGAGTAGACTCGATGGGCCGAATGGCGTAATTCTGCCCCCCTGTGACGTGTGAACATAAAGTTTACCCACCTCCCCCAGTTCCTGTCGCTGCTGCTCAAATTCCTGCTTCTCCAGTTCTAGTTTCTGCCTCCGCTCCTCTTCTGCAAGCCTTCTCTCTTCCTCCATCTTCAGCTTCAACAGCTCCTCAAACTTGATCTCCAATTTACGTGGGCAGTGCGAATCGTTGGGGTCAGCGGCCGATTTCTCAAACTCGGTGGAGTCGTCATCGAGTAACTATTTCGGGAGTGGGATGGAGGCGGCGAAGGAAAGGCAGTGTTACAAACTTTATTCCCGCCTCCAATACCCATTCTTCAGGACAACGCGCTTTTTCCTCCGGTCAACCCTGAAGCCAAAATGGTCAAGAAGGAACCGCAGATGCCGGAGAATCGAAGGTGGACAAAAGTGCTGGAGAAACTCAGCGGGGTGCGGCAGCATCTATGGAGCGAAGGAAATAGGCAACGTTTCGGGCCCGAAACGTTGCCTATTTCCTTCGCTCCATAGATGCTGCCGCACCCGCTGAGTTTCTCCAGCACTTTTGTCAACCCTAAGGCAAACTCTTGTTTGACATCTGGTCGGTGTAGGCGGTCAAATAGTACTGAGGGGTGACAGATTATTTTTTCATGTAGAAGATTTGAAATGTAAAGATTGTATATTTCAGAATTCCCACCTTTTTTTAACGAATTAAATCATTCCCATTGATACCAGCTATCCTTCTGTGCAAATTATCCAAATACCCATTCACAAACCTGCAGGTGCCTGCAGTTCATTCAATTGCAAAAAAAAAGATGCAAAAAGCTGGAGTAACTCAGCGGGTCAGACGGCATCTCTGGAAGGCATGGATAGGCAACATTTCGGTTAAATTGGCGGTAAAAATGTATGGAGGGGCAGTGGTAGTGCCAGTGCCTCACAGCGCCAGAGACCCGGGTTCGATCCCGACTACGGGTGCTGTCTGTACAGAGTTTGTACGTTCTCCCTGGGACCTAGTGGGTTTTCTTCGGGAGCTCCGGTTTCCTCCCAGACTCCAAAGACGTACAGGTTTGCAGGTTAATGGGCTTTGGTAAAATTGCTCCTAGTGTGTGTCGGATAGTGTTATGCCCCTGTCCCACTTAGGAGACCTGAATGGAAACCTCTGGAGACTTTGTGCCCCACCCAAGGTTTCTGTGCGGTTCCCGGAGGTTTTTGTCAGTCTCCCTACCTGCTTACACTACCTGCAACCTCCGGGAACCGCACAGAAACCTTGGGTGGGGCGCAAAGTCTCCTAGGGTTTACCGTTCAGGTTTCCTAAGTGGGACAGGGGCATTAGTGTGTGGGGATCGCTGGTCGGCAAGGACCCGGTGGGCCGAAGGGCCTGTTCCCGCGCTGTGCCTCTAAACTAAAACTAAACTGGTTTGTGTTCACCATGGGAATGATTGGAGACAGGTTTTCCAGAATACTTTCCAGAATCTATCCCTGGAGATGATGGGCGGGAAGGGACTGCAGATGCTGGTTTAAACCGGAGACAGACACAAAAAGCCGGAGTAACTCATCGGGTCAGACAGCATGTCCAGAGAAAAGGAATAGGCGACGTTTCGGGGTTGAGACCCCTCTCGATCCGAAACGTCACCTATTCCTTTCCTCCAGCCGCTGTCTGACTTGCTGTGTTATTCCGGCTTTTGTGTGTCCACCCTGGAGACGATGGGTCAGCTCTGGGGATCGGGGGATGGAGGAACAGGTTTGGACGTGTCCAGTCTACGTTTTCCGGCAAGGTAAGAACCGGGATTACTGCTCCGGCAAACCTTTCTCCCCCTCAATAATTTCACTGTGACTTGCCACATGGGACAATAAAGTATTCATTCATTCATTCATTCATTCATTCATTCATTCATTCATTCATTCATTCATTCATTCTCTCATCGCCGTTTGTTCTTAAACCCCACATCTGGACGCTGATACCGACAACAGTTTGCCTTTCGGGTCACCGCCTGCGATTCTCCAACACGCTCAAACGAACAAGAGACGGAGGAATAGCAACGACGACAGCAAAAATCTCACAAAAAGTTAACTAGAGATTAAACCGTACCATTCAGAAAGACAGTGGAAGTTATCTAGTGCAGAGGTGAGCTAGGCTAAAGGAGAAGTGATGAAAAGTGCTTTCCGTTAAAACATTCACCGTTATACTACAGCAGTCGCACTTTTGAATGAATGATGCCTTACTTCATTGGGTCCATAATCCTCCTTGTCTGAACTTGTAAGCTCCTTCAGTGTGCTATCCTGGTCTGGAGTCTTAAAAAATAATTGCGACATTGGATAACTTCAACAGTCGAAAAATATCACTTCAATAATGGAACCACTAATGTCAAAGGAGTTACAATTTGTTTTCTGGGGGGAGGGGCGGTGGGAGGGGAGGTAGTCCTCGCTGAGAAGACAAGGCAGGGATAGAGTGGATGTGGAGGGGATGTCTCCACTAGTGGGACTGGAGATCATAGCCTCAGAATTAGGAAGGAGATGAGGGGGGATTTCTTTAGTCAGAGGGTGGCGAAATCTGTGGAATTCATTGCCACAGAAGGCTGTGATTGAGTCAGTGGATATTTTTGAGGCAGAGATAGATAGATTCTTGATTAGTACGGGTGTCAGAGCTTATGGGGAGAAGGCAGGAAAAGGGGGTTAGGAGGGAGAGATAGATCAGCCATGATTGAATGGTGGAGTTGACTTGATGGGCCAAATGGCCTAATTTTACTCCCATCCCTTATGGCCATATGACAACTTGGCTTTCTTCAATGCCCTCTCTCAGCCAACACCACCATTCTCCTTTGATCTCCCGAGGATTCATTCAGAGGGTGGTGGGTGTATGGAACGAGCTGCCAGAGGAGGTAGTTGAGGCTGGTACAATAATAATATTTTAAAGACACTTGGTCAGGTACATGGATAGGAATGGTTTAGAGGGATAGACAATAGACAATAGGTGCAGGAGTAGACCATTCGGCCCTTCGAGCCAGCACCGCCATTCAATGTGATCATGGCTGATCATCCCCAATCAGTACACCGTTCCTGCCTTCTCCCCATATCTCCTGACTCCGCTATCTTTAACAGCCCGATCTAACTCTCTCTTGAAAGTATCCAGAGAACCGGCTTCCACCGCCCTCTGAGGCAGAGAATTCCACAGACTCACAACTCTCTGTGTGAAAAAGTGTTTCCTCGTCTCTGTACTAAATGGCTTACCCCTTATTCTTAAACTGTGGCCCCTGGTTCTGGACTCCCCCAACATCGGGAACATGTTTCCTGCCTCTAGCGTGTCCAAACCCTTAATAATCTTATATGTTTCAATAAGATCCCTTCTCATCCTTCTAAACTCCAGAGTGCACAAGCCCAGCCGCTCCATTCTCTCAGCATATGACAGTCCCGCCACCCCGGGAATTAACCTTGTGAACCTATGGATCAAATGTGGGCAAATGGGACTGGCTTAGCAGGAACACCTTGGTTGGCGTGAGGATGAGTTGGGCCAACGAGCCCGTGTCAGTACTGTATGACTCTATGCCGCAGAGAATCTACTGAACACAGACAATCCCTTAAAAGAAAGACACAAAGTGCTGGAGTAACTCAGCGGGTCAGGCAGCGTCTCTGAAGGACATGGATAGAAGACGGTTTGGGTTGGGGCCCGTCTTCAGACACTCTGTGTTATCCCCACACCTTGCAGCTTTGGTCTCCTAATTTGAGGAAGGACATTCTTGCTATTGAGGGAGTGCAGCGTAGGTTCACAAGGTTAATTCCCGGGATGGCGGGACTGTCATATGCTGAGAGAATGGAGCGGCTGGGCTTGAATTTAGAAGGATGAGAGGCGATCTTATAGAAACATATACAATTATTAAGGGATCGGACACGCTAGATGCAGGAAACATGTTCCCGATGTTGGGGGAGTCCAGAACCAGGGGGCACAGTTTAAGAATAAGGGGTAAACCATTAAGAACTGAGATGAGGAAAAGCTTTTTCACACAGAGAGTTGTGAATTTGTGGAATTCTCTGCCTCAGAAGGCAGTGGAGGCTGATTCACTGGAAGCATTCAAAAGAGAGTTAGATGGAGCTCTTAGGACTAGCGGAATCAAAGGATATGGGGAGAGGGCAGGAACGGGGTACCGGTTGTGGGTGATCAGCCATGATCACATTGAATGGCGATGCTGGTTCGAAGGGCCGAATGGCCTACTCCTGCACCTGTTGTCTATGTATCTGTGTATGTACCTCCTCTCTAAAAACATATTGAATTGTGGATGCAACCCAGACCATCACACAAACTAACCTCCCTTCCATTGACTCCATCTACACCTCACGCTGCCTCGGCAGCATAATCAAGGATGAGTCGCACCCTGGCCACTCCCTCGTTTCCCATCTCCCATCGGGCAAGAGGTATAGAAGTGTGAAAACGCACACCTCCAGATTCAGGGACAGTTTCTCCCCAGCTGTTATCAGGCAACTGAACCATCCTACCACAACCAGAGAGTGGTCCTGAACTACTATCTACCTCTTTTAAGCCCCCGGACTATCTTTGATTGGATTTTACTGGCTTTGTCTCACGATATTCCCTTTATCCTGTATCTGTACACTGTGGACGGCTCGATTGTAATCATGTATAGTCTTTCCGCATTGAAACGTACAGAATAGTGAAAGGTTTGGATAGAGTGGATGCGGAGTTGATGTTTCCACCAGTGGGAGAGTCTAGGACTAGAGGTCACAGCCTCAGAATTAAAGGACGTTCTTTTAGGAAGGAGATGAGGAGGAATTTCTTTAATCAGTGGGTAGAATTCTTTGCTACCGAAAGCTGTGGAGGCCAAGTCAGTGGATATATTCATGGCAGAGATAGATAGATTCTTTGTAAGGACGGGTGTCAGAGGTTATGGGGAGAAGGCAGGAGAATGGGGTTCGGAGGGAGAGATAAATCAGCCATGATTGAATGGCGGAGTAGACTTGATGGGCCGAATGGCCTAATTCTGCTCCTATCACATGACCTTACAATCTTATGATCTTCTTTGTACCTCGGTACATGTGACAATAAACTGATCTCAAAACTCGACTCATTTCCGCCATTTCCTCGCCCTGATGAAAGGACTTGAAAGGTCAACTCTGTTTCTCTCTTCACAGGTGCTGTCCGCCCTCCTAACTATTTCAAGCATATTTTATTTCAGATTTCCAGCGTTTGCTGCATTTGCTGCTTGAAGCCTGAAGGTGCTGAGTCGAACAGCGAACATTCCTGCACATCTCCCACTGTAGTTAGTCTCAGTTTAGGAATGTTGGCTTCCCCTCGAGAACGGAACAGGGTCACACTGCCCTGGAGGCAGTTCAGCCCATTCCATTAGATAAGGTTTAATCTGCATCTCGTCTGGTCCATAAATTCTGATCGACGAAGATCTGTTATTCCCTTTACTGCGATTTCAGGCCTTGCTGGAGGGAGTCAGATTTCCATTGCTTCTGAGTTTAGATTCCCACTGCCCACTTTGCCCGTAGAGATGTCCTGTTTATTTAGACTTTGGAGATTCAGCGCGGAAACCAGCCCTTCGAGTCCACACCGACCAGCGATCACCCCATACACTACACACTAGGGATTATTTACAATTTTACCAAAGCCAATTAACCTACAAACCTGTGCGTCTTTGAGTGTGGGAGGAAACAGATGCACCGGAACAGAGTGCTGGCTGTACGGACCGCGTGGGTTTTCTCCAGGTGCTCTGGTTTCCTCCCACACTCCAAAGACGTACAGGTTTATAGGTTTATTGGCTTCGGTAAAATTGTAAATTGTGTGTAGGACAGTCCCAGTGTACGGGTGATCGCTGGTCGGCACGGACTCGGTGGGCCGAAGGGCCTGTTTCTCTGGATACTTTCAAGAGAGAGTTAGATAGAGCTCTTATAGATAGCGGAGTCAAGAGATATGTGGAGAAGGCAGGAACGGGGTACTGATTGTGGATGATCAGCCATGATCACAGTGACTCGAAGGGCCGAATGGCCTACTCCTGCACCTATTGTCAATTGTCTATATACTGTACACCAAGCCAATTAACCTACAAACCTTATACTTCTTTGGAGTGTGTGAAGAAACTGAGGTTCTCGGAGAAAACCCACGCAGGTCACGGGGAGAACGTACAAACTCCTTACAGACAAGCAACCGTAGCCGGGATCGAACCCGGGTCTCCGGCGCTGTGAGTGCTGTATGGCAGCGACTCTACCGCTGCGCCACCGTGCCGCAACTATTGATTGTCTGCCATCATGCAGCAGACGCAAGATAGTGAGTAATTCCTGCAGGCAGTGTAAGGGCTGTCCCACTTGGGCGACCTAATTGGCGAGTTTAGAAGAGTTTGAAAAAATGACATGTTGAAGACCTCCTTCGACCTCCTTCGACTAAGTTGAAGACTAGCTTCAACTAGCTACGACTAGCTATGACTAACTTCGGGAAAATTGGACACCGAATAGTGGAGAGTGAAGACGACCTCCTTCGATCTCCTTCGACCTCCCTTCCACTATGATGAAGACTATCTACGACTACCTTCGACTACCCTCGATTACCTATGACTGACATGCCGTCCTACTACGATTAAACCTACAAGTAAAAAAAGTATCGATTTTTTCCATGGCACCATTTTTTTACTCGCGGGCATTTTTTAACATATTGAAAAATACGCCGCGACCTAGCTGAGGCCTCGAGTACGCGGAGACCACTCTCGAGCATGAAGGAGAGTTACGAAGACCTCCTACGACCTCGGGTCGACCATGCTGCGAGTATGAGTCGAGGGCAAACTCGCCAGAACTCGCGGATTAGGTTTCCCAAGTGGGACAGGCCCTTTAGGGAACCACAGATACTGTAGTTGCAACCATCTTCCAGAAAGGACTGCAAGAAGGATTAGATAGGACTGTTCGCTAAACCTTTGTGACTTTGTTGGCACCAGAAACGTGGCATTGCCTAGGCGAGGTCTGCTGTATGATTTTACCGGGCTGCTTATGCAAAACAAAGCATTTCTAGGACTAGCGGTCACAGCCTCAGAATTAAAGGACGTTCCTTTAGGAAGGAGATGAGGAGGAATTTCTTTAGTGGTGAATCCGTGGAGACCAAGTCAATGGATATTTTTAAGGCAGAGATAGATAGATTCTTGATCAGTATGGGTGTCGGGTGTTACGGGGAGATGGCAGGAGACTGGGGTTAGGAGGGAGAGATAGATCAGCCATGATTGAATGGTGGAGTAGACTTTAATGGGCCGAATGGCCTAATTCTGCTCCTATCACTTATGAACATGCGGTTAAAATTAAAATATCGTTGACTAACTATAAAGATTCATCCATTGGGTGACAACATTTGCACTTGTGATGCAATCAGCTTTGGCAGTGCGAGGATGGATGTGTGGGGTGGCCAATAGTTGTGGCAGGTTCTAAAACCAACATTGAAAACACACTTGGACAAGCTTCTGACTGGCCCTAGGTACATGCGGCAATAATGTACCATTTAGTTGCTGCCCAGCGTGGGTGGATGTGCGGTGTGGGAGAGTGTGAGGATCACCTACCATGCTCCTGCGAGCTTCGGCAAATTGTTTCCGCTCTTCCTCCAGTCGTTTCCGAGCCTCCTCCTCTGCCCTGCGCTGCTCCTCCTCCTGCCGCTCCCTCTCCAGCTCCTCAAAGCTCAGCCTCAGCCTCCCCGGCCTTGCGGCCAGCTTCAGCTCCGAGCCATCATCGTCCACTTCCTCATCCTCGTCGTCAGCCAGAGACTGCGTGCAAGGGTCAGCGCGTTAGAGCACACAAAGAGGCAACAGGCCCCAGGGCAGAATGGTCAGTGTGGCAATGGGAGGGGGAGTTAAAATGGTTTGGTTAAAATTGAAGAGGCCTAGGCCAGAAAGGTCAGATTCGAATGGGAAGGGAGTTAAAATGGAGTATGCCCTGGACAGAAAGGTCAGAATTCCCGGGATGGCGGGACTGCCAAATGCTGAGAGAATGGAGCGGCTGGGCTTGTACACTCTGGAGTTTAGAAGGATGAGAGGGTAACTCATTGAAACATATAAGATTGTTAAGGGTTTGGACACGCTAGAGGCAGGAAACATATTCCCGATGTTGGGGGAGTCAAGAACCAGGGGCCACAGTTTAAGAATAAGGGGGAAGCCATTTAGAACGGAGACGAGGAAACACTTTTTCTCACAGAGAGTGGTGAGTCTGTGGAATTCTCTGCCTCAGAGGGCGGTGAAGGCAGGTTTTCTGGATGCTTTCAAGGGAGAGCTAGATAGGGCTCTTAAAAATAGCGGAGTTAGGGGATATGGGGAGAAGGCAGGAATGGGGTACTGATTGGGGATGATCAGCGATGATCACATTGAATGGCGGTGCTGGCTTGAAGGGCCGAATGGCCTACTCCTGCACCTATTGTCAATTGTCTAAAAGGCCCAGGACAGAGCGGTCAGTGTGGCAATGGGAAGGGGAGTTAAAATGGAGTATGCCCTGGACAGAAAGGTCAGAATTAGAAGGGTAGTTAAAAAGATTAGGATAAAATTGAGGAGTTTTAGGACCGAAAGGTCAGTTTAGAAAGGGAAGGGGGGGATAAATGGTTAGGTTAAAATGGAGGCCCAGGACAGAAGGTCAGGGTGGGACTGGGAGGGAGTGTTAGTGAGCAGGAGATCCAGCAGGCCTTGGCGGACCGCGAGCGGTTCCCACCTTCCTAGCTTCAGCGAAGGCCGCCTTCTCCTCCGCCATGCGCCGCCTCGACCCCTCCTCCGCCTTCCTCTTCTCCTGCTCTTGTCTCTGCCTCTCCAGCTCTTCGAAGCTGAGTTTTAATTTCCCGGGGCGGGCCTCACCCTTGCCGCCGGCCTTAGCCCCCTTGTCCTCGTCTTTCTCCTGATACGACAGCACAAACAAGGTTATTAGTACAGCAGGTGTGGGGGTCACACAGACAGACACAAAATGCTGGGGTAACTCAGCGGGACGGGCAGCATCTCCGGGGAGGAGGAGTGAGTGGGTGGGTGACGTTTCGGGCCGAGACCCTTCTTCAGACTGAGAGACAAGGGGAAGAGGGAGGCACTTCTGTCCAGAGATGCTGCCTGGTCCTGATGAGTAACTCCAGCACTTTGTGTCTATCTCTGGTGTAAACCAGCATCTGCAGTTCCTTCCGGCGCACCACAACATGGAAACAGGCCCTTCACCCCCTCCCCCCATCCTCCGCCCAACAACTCTCACCAACTTCTACAGATGCGCCGTGGAAAGCATTTTATCGGGATGCATCGCAGCACGGTTTGGGAACAGCTCCGTCCAAGACCACAAGAGATTGTAGAGAGTTGTGGACGCAGCCCAGACCATCGCACAAACCAACCTCCCTTCCTTCCATCGACTCCATCTCGACTCCTCACGCTGCCTCGGCAAGGCCAGCAGCACAATCAAGGACCAGTCCCACCCTGGCCACTCCCTCTTTTCCCCTCTCCCATCGGGCAAGAGGTAAAGAAATGTGAAAACGCACACCTCCAGATTCAGGGACAGTTTCTTCCCAGCTGTTATCAGGCAACTGAACCATCCTACCAACAACCAGAGAGTAGTCCTGAACTACTATCTACCTCATTGGAGATCCTCGGACTATCTTTGATCGGACTTTACTGGGCTTTATCTTGCAGTAAACGCTATCCACGTTATTCCATACCTTGTATCTGTATAATGTGGACAGCTCGATTGTAATCATGTATTGTCTTTCCACTGACTGGTCAGCATGCAACAGAAGCTTTTCACTGTACCTCGGTACATGTGACAATAAACTCAAATTCAACTTGTCCCTGCCAACCAAGAGAGCCCATCTACACGAGTCCCATCTGCCCATGTTTGGACCATATCCCTCAGAAACCTATCCTATCCATGTACCCGTCCAAGGGTGTTTTAAATGTTGTTTTAGTACCCGCTGGAACTGCCAAACTTAACTAACATATGGGCGGAGAGGGCGGGTCTAAATTGGCGTCACACTGTTGGTCACCCCACACTTCCACCCTCGTACTGCCCATGCCGATTGCTCGTCCTAATCAAGAATCTATCTGCCTCTGCCGTAAAAATATCCACTGAGTTCCAGAGATTCACTAACCCCTGACTAAAGAAATTCCCCCTCATCTCCTTCCTAAAGGATCACCCTTTAATTCTGAGGCTGTGCCCTCTGGTCCTGGACTCTCCCGCTAGTGGAAACATCCTCTCCACATCCACTCTATCCAGGCCATTCAATATCAATAAAGGGCCTGTCCCACTTTCATGACCTAATTCACAAACGTTTTTTACTCGTGGATATTTTTCATCCGGCTAGAAAAAACGCGCCGACCTACTTGATGCCACGAGTACCTACGACTAGCATCACGGCCTGCTACGACCTACCTACGACCTCCTACGACCATGCTGTGAGTATGAGTCAAGGGCAAACTCGGCAGAGGTCGTGAATTAGGTCGTGAAAGTGGGACAGGCCCTGAAGTTTCCCCCTCATTTTGCCACCTAGTAAATATCATACTGTTACCGAGCAAAAAAAGTGTTCACAGAAGGTTTAGTTTAGTTTAGAGATACAGCACGTAAACAGGCCCTTCGGCCACGGGAGCCCGCACCGACCAGTGATCCCTGCAAACTAACACTATCCTACACACACTAGGGATAATTTTACATTGATACCAAGCCAATTAAGCTACAAACCTGTACGTCTTTTGGAGTGCGGGAGGAAACCAGCGATCTCGGGAAAACCCACGCAGGTCACGGGGAGAACGTACAAACTCCGTACAGACAAGCACCTGTAGTCAGGATCGTACCCGGGTCTCTGGCGCTGCAAGCTCTGTAAGGCAGCAACTCTACTGCTGCGCCACCGTGCCGCCCTGGTTGGGAGAACATTTCTTAATGTCCCACTGAGCCTTCGCCTGAGCTTATTTAAGGGGGAAGGGGGAAGGTTGAAGAGGGATCTGCCACCTTCATCTGGCTCCTGATTTCGGATTCCAGCGCATTTAGGCGGCACGGTGGCGCAGCGGTAGAGTTGCTGCCTCACAGCGCCAGAGACCCGGGTTCCATCCTGACTACGGGGGTGCTGTCTGTACGGAGTTTGTACGTTCTCCCCGTGACCTGCGTGGGTTTTCTCCAGGTGCTCCGGTTTCCTCCCACACTCCAAAGATGTGCAGGTTTGTAAGTTAATTGGCTTTGTAAATTGCAAATTGCTCACAGTGTGTGTAGGATAGTGCTGGTCTGGTGTACAGGGTGATCGCTGGTCTGCGTGGACATGGTGGGTCGATGGGCCTGTTTCTCTGAAGTTCAAAAGTTTTAAGACAAGGTTTGTTATCTTTTATCCGTGTTTTTTCCCCCAATGTTCCTGGGCTATCGATGGTGGTTACTGATTTCTAGCCATTTAATAAATACAGCAGAGTCCCAACAAGACAATTATCTTTGAGATCAGTTGGCCTGGGCTGCAGACACAAACCTCACCAAGACACACACAAAAAAAGGTACATTGCTATTTCTTAAACACTTTCTTTAGGGTTGCAAGTTGGTGCAGTGGAACTGCAGCCTCACAGCGCCAGAGACCCAGGTTCGATCCTGACCATGGGTGCTGTCCGTGTGGAGTTTGCATGTTCTCACTGCGGCTGTGTGGGTTTCCCCTGGGTGCTCTGGTTTCCTCCCATATTCCAAAGATATATGGATTTGTAGTTGTCGAGTCTCGTTTAATTTAGTTTAAAAGTACAGTGTGGAAACAGGCCCTTCGGCCCACCAAGTCCATGCTGACCATCGATCACCCGTTCACACTAGTTCGATGTTACATTCGCATCCACTCCCTCCACACTGGGGGCAATTTACAGAAGCCAATTGACCTACAAACCTGCACACCTTTGGAATGTGGGAGGAAATCGGAGCACCCGGGGGACACCCGTGCGATTACAGGGAGAACGTGCAAACTCCGTACAGACAGCGCCTGTAGTCAGGGTCGAACCTGGGCCTCTGGTGCTGTCAGGCGGCAGCTCTACCAGCGTGGGTTAATTGGCCTCTGTAAATGCGTCCAAAACACGCAGCGAGACTCCTGACGGGCACCCGAAAAAGGGACCACATCACCCCGATCCTGGCCACTCTCCACTGGCCCCCAGTTCAGTTCAGAGTCAACTTCAAGCTCCTCCTTTATGTATACAAAGTCCTTAACGGGCTCGCCCCCACCTACATCAAAAATCCGCTAACCCACCATTCCACCTCCAGGTCCCTCAGGTCGGCCGACTTGGGGCAACTGACTATCCCGCGGTCCAGGTCTAAGCTCAGGGGCGACCGTGCTTTTGCGGTTGCAGCACCTAGACTGTGGAATAGCATCCCTCTTCCTCATCAGAACTGCCTCCTCCATCGACTTCTTTAAGTCTAGACTTAAAACTTATTTCTACTCACAAGCGTTTCCTGAGGTCCTCTGAGGGAGCGCTGTATGTATTGTTAGATCTATGTACCACACTGTATGTAGCACGTTAGTATCTGCACTGATGTAAAGCACTTAGTGGTCAACGAGAGTTGTTTTTAAATGTGCTATAGAAATAAAATTGACTTGACTAAATTGCCCCTAATGTGTAGGGAGCAGACACAAATATGGGATAACATAGAACTGGTGTGGACAGCTGATCAGTGGACCGAAGGGCTTGTTTCCATGCTGTATCTCAGAACTAAATAAATCCACAACGGTGGTGGACTCCACTGCCCGACCGCGGAGATCAACTCTTGAAGATTCCAGGACAATCTTCCACAGTGGATGAGACCCTGATCTTCACTGCTCTTCCAGCCGCCGGGACTGGCTCGAAGGGCCGAATGGCCTACTCCTGCACCTATTGTCTATTGGGACATCATTGCGTTGTAGGAAGGAACTGCAGATGCCGCTTTACGCCGAAGATGGACACAAAATGCTGGAGTAACTCCGCGGGACAGGAGGAATGGGTGACGTTTCAGGTGGAGACCCTTCTTCGGACCGAGAGTCGGGGGGGGGGGGGGGGGGGGAAACTAGAGGTATAAAAAGGTTCAGAACAAATCAGAGCCGGCACTGATGACCCAGGAAAGATGGAGCCCACAATGATCCATTGTTGGCTGTGGAAGAGGGGATAACAAAGGGATATATGGATGGGAACAGTGGGACTGTCAGGGCGTGGAGTGGGGGAGGAGTGAAGAGAGAGTGAATGCAACTACTTGAAACTACTAATTTCAACTAATTAGAGAAATCAAGAATCTTACCACTGGGTTGTAAGCTGACTAAGCGAAATATGTAGGAAGGAACTGCAGATGCTGGTTTAAACCGCAGATAGAGACAAAAAGCTGGAGTAACTCAGCGGGACAGGCAGCATCTCTGGAGAGAAGGAATGGGTGACGTTTCAGGTCGAGACGTTTGAAGAAGGGTTCTCGACCCGAAACGTCACCCGTTCCTTCTCTCCAGAGTTGCTGCCTGTCCCACTGAGTAACTCGAGCATTTTGAGTCTATCTAAGCTAAATATGAGGTGCTGTTCCTCCAATTTGCATGTGGGTGTGGCCTCACTCTGACAGTGGAGGAGGCCCAGGACAGAAAGGTCAGTGTAGGGATTGGAAGGGGGGGTTAAAATGTTTGGCAATCGTTGAAGAAACATTTAGACGGGTACATGGATGGGACAGGTTTAAAGGGGTATGGTCTGATTCCTGACAGACATACGTGGATGTACAGACATGCACACGGACGAACGCACACACACACCTTTCTGAGGTTAAATTTCTTGAATATGGTTAAGTTGGTCGTTTCTCTATCTCTCTCTATCGCTACGTTTTTCACTCTGTTTCTCTCTCTATTTCTTCCTCTCTTTGTCTTTCTCTCTGTGTCTTCCTCTCCCACTCAGGTCTTCGCTCAGGATTAATCAACTCAAATGCACTCCAGTTCTGTGGGAGATGCTTCACGTTAGCCCGTGGACAGTGTCTTGCACGCACCAGCCTGGTTTTGAAACCGTGACAAGACAATTGAGGACTGAGCTCTTCTAGCACACACTCTGTAAGCATGTACACACGCATGCACGCACACGCACGCACACACACGCACACACACACACACACACACACAGGCATGCTCAAACACATGCACACACACACACACACATACACACGCGCACACACACGCACACACACACACACACACGCATACACATACACACACATACACACACACACACATACACATACACATACACACACATATACACACATACACATACACATACACACACACACACACACACATACACATACACACACATACACACACACGCACACACACACACACACAGGCATGCTCAAACACATGCACACACACACACACACACGTACACACACACACACACATACACATACACATACAAGCACATTCTGACCACAAACACACCCACACACTCTGTGATCACACACACATACACTGTGAGCACACACACACACACACACACGCACACACTAGGGAGAAGGAATCCTGGCCAGATTTCCCCTGCCAGGCCCGGAGACCAGCCCCGTTGCTGTACGGTAATTCGCTGTCCACGCCCGACATTCCAAAGTGCGATCCATTGACGGGGAATATTCTGACGCAAAGTAACGTTTATGAAAGGAGTGTTTTGGCCAAGGCGTATTGCTCTTTGATCAACCCAGTGCAGCATGGAAACAGGCCTTCCCGCCCAACCTGCCCACACTGACGAACACAATCCCACCTGCCTGCGTTTGGCCCAAGTCCCTCCAAACCCATCCTATCCATGTACCTGTCTGCAGATTCTTAAGATATAATAATAATAATAATAATGGATGGGATTTATATAGCGCCTTTCTAATACTCAAGGCGCTTTACATCGCATTATTCATTCACTCCTCAGTCACACTCGGTGGTGGTAAGCTACATCTGTAGCCACAGCTGCCCTGGGGCAGACTGACGGAAGCGTGGCTGCCAATCTGCGCCTACGGCCCCTCCGACCACCACCAATCACTCACACACATTCACACACATTCACACACAGGCAAAGGTGGGTGAAGTGTCTTGCCCAAGGACACAACGACAGTATGCACTCCAAGCGGGATTCGAACCGGCTACCTTCCGGTTGCCAGCCGAACACTTAACCCGTTGCGCCATCTGTCGTCCCTAAATATAACACAGACAGCCAAACATGCTTAGTACACAGGGACAGCGGTCTCTTCTGTAGCCTGAAGACTGATGGCACCTGTATGTTCAGACGTTCCAGGAATGGGCTAAGGAGGTTTAGTCCAAGTCGGGAGTGCAGTGGAGATGTGGACTTACAGAGAGCGGCGCTGAGCAGCGCTTGGCTTCTTGGAAGGAACGTCTGTTTTCTTTGTTTCTTCTCCTCTTGTCTTCTTCAGTCCTCTGATGACCGTCATCTTCCCCTGCCTTCTCCAGATCCTCAAAGTTCGTTTTGATTTTGCCCGATGTTTTGCGAACGCCTCCAGAGTCGCCCGTGGTCGCGGGCAAAGCTTCATCCTCCTGTTTTCGAAACAGAAACCTTTCCTTTTTAATAAACCTTTTCTTTTCTGCCGTCCCCGTCCACTCAAAAGACAAACCGCTGCTTGGCTTTGTAGCTGAGGCTGTGATTCCTCTCTTCTCTCTTCACGGGTATCCATTGGAATACCTAAGGATAACGCGGCATCATTGGAGATGTCGCCCTTCAAGTGAAACGCCAAACCGTCGTGCAAGTGAGAAGCGGAGATGAGTCCCGGTCAACGTTCCTCTCTTGACATCGACCACCAGCGCTCGTTCAATGCAAAACCGAAGAACTATAAATGCTGGAGCAACTCAGCGGGCCAGGCGGCATCACTGGAGAGAAGGAATGGGTGACGTTTCGGGTCGGGACCCTTCTTCAGACTGAGAGTCGGAGGGGGGTGGGGGGGGGGGAAGGGAAACTAGAGGCATGAAAAGACAGACCAAATAAGGGCCGGCACTGACGACCAAGGAAAGGTGAAGCCCACAATGGTCCATTGTTGGCTGTGGAAGAGTTCACAACGAAGAGATACGTAGATGCAAACAGTGGAACTAGCAGGCAGGCCGACTGAGGTGGGGGAGGGACAGAGAGACAGTGGATATGCAAGGGCTAACTTGAATTTAGAGAAGTCAATGTTCATACCGCTGGGGTGTAAGCTGCCCAAGGTGCTGTTGCTCCAGTTTGGGTTGGGCCTCACTCTGACAGTGGAGGAGGCCCAGGACAGAAAGGTCAGTGTGGGAATGGGAGTCGGAAGTGTTTGGCAACCGGGAGATCGTGTGGGCCAAGGCGGACTTAGTGTAGGTGTACAGCGAAACGATCGCCCAGTCTACGCTTGGTCTCGCCGATATACATAGGAGCAAACACTGGGACTTGCCTAACACTTCTGCATAGAGAAAATAATTCACTCCATTTCATTGCAGAGAGTCTTACTCTGAATTGATGCAAGTGAAAAGCAGCGTGCCGATTTTAATATTGCTTTGTAAGATGGATGGAGAAGGGAGGCAAATATACAGGGTCGATTCATCGGTGATTTGAGAATCAGGGTGGTCATTGTGAGAGTAAAGAAGATTTCTTTCCAGGCAAACCGACAGAGGTCGTACAGAGAAAGCCAGAGCTTGCTTCAGTCGATGGCTGGGTCAATTACCAATGGAACAAGGTCAAAGATAATCGGCAAGGATTCACTCAAAAATATTGCAGATTCAGTTTAAAGGAGGTTAGAGCGTTCATCAAGTAAGAAAGATTGCTGGGAGCAAGCGGGATCAGATGAGGTGAGTGACGTTGATCGTAAGCTGAACATAACATGAAGATCAAGAGCTAATTTTCCAAACAACAAGGTCTACAATCTGTAAAATGGAGGCTTCTCATTTCGGATATCAGCTGTGGCTCAGCTGGTGGAGTCCTTGCTTCTGATGAAATGCAGAGTTCAAGACTGAGAGAACTGCCTAATAACTGTCAAATAAAACAACAAGTGCTGGAGTAACCCAGCGGGCCAGGCAGCGTCTCTGGAGAACATGGACAGGTGGCTTTTCACAGAGTGCTGGAGTAACTCAGCGGGCCAGGCAGCATCCCTGGAGAACATGGACAGGTGACATAGAAACATAGAAACATAGAAAATAGGTGTAGGAGGAGGCCATTTGGCCCTTCGAGCCAGCACCGCCATTCATTGTGATCATGGCAGATCGTCCCCAATCAATAACCCGTGCCTGCCTTCTCCCCATATCCCTTGATTCCACCAGCCCCCTAGAGCTCTATGTAACTCTCTCTTAAATCCAACCAGTGATTTGGCCTCCACTGCCCTCTGTGGCACGGAAGTCCACAAATTCACAACTCTCTGGGTGAAAAAGTTTTTTCTCACCTCAGTCTTAAATGGCCTCCCCTTTATTCTAAGACTGTGGCCCCTGGTTCTGGACTCGCCCAACATTGGGAACATTTTTCCTGCATCTAGCTTGTCCAGTCCTTTTATAATTGTATTTGTTTATATAAGATATCCCCTCATCCTTCTAAACTCCAGTGAATACAAGCCTAGTCTTGTCAATCTTTCCACATATGACAGTCCCGCCATCCCAGGGATCAATCTCGTTTCGGGTCAGGACCCTTCTTCAGTCTGATTGTGGTGGGGGGGGGGGGGGGGGGGGGGGGAGGGGAGAAAGTTGGAAGAGAGTTGGGCACAGGGCAAAGCCGAGCAAGTGATAGGTGGATACAGATGAGAATGGGTATTGATTGGAAGAATGGTTGGACAAAGGCCCCAGATGAAGAGACAAAGAGTAGTGAGAAAAAGAGTTAGGAGAGAAACAGCCCGTAAACCAATATCTGCAGTTCCTTATTGCTACATAATAAAGTTGTAATCTGCCTTGCTCCAATTTAGTTCCATCCCCCAAGTTTCAGACTTATCTGTATTCAAAACAATCTTAAAACATACGGACAACACAAAGTGCTAGAGTAACTCAGCAGGTCAGGCCACATCTGTGGAAGGCGTCCTGACCCAAACATCACCTCCATAGATGCTGCCTGACCTGCTGAGTTATTCCAGCATTCTGTGCTTTGCTCAGGACTGCAGCATCTGCAGTTCCTTGTGTCTCCATTTTGTGATCACTGTCTGCAAAATGCTCTGACGTTGTCTTTCCGACGAGATATGCAACCAAAGCTCGTTTGTTCTTTCAAGCCAGCTTGAAAAAATCCAAGGTACACAAAAATGCTGGAGAAACTCAGCGGGTGCAGCAACATCTATGGAGCGAAGGAAATAGGCAACGGTTCGGGCCGAAACCCTTCTTCAGAAAATCAATTTTTAAAAAATCCATTCACCCTATTTTGAAATTCATTCTCACGGTGCCCTGAGAACTAGTTTAGTTCAGGGATACAGCGTGGAAACAGGCCCTGTGGCCCACTGAATCTGCACCGACCAACAATCGCCTGTTTACACGTTCTACGGCTCGCACCCTGCAGCACAGCGGGAGTTTACAGAAGCCAATTCATCTACAAACCTGCACGTCTTTGGAGGGTGGGAGGAAACCGGAGCTCCCGGAGCAAACCCACGGGGAGAACGTACAAACTCCGTACAGACAGCACCCGCAGACAGGTTCGAGCCCAGGTCTCTGGCGCTGTAATGCCCCTGTCCCACTTAGGAAACCTGAACGGAAACCTCTGGAGACTTTGCGCCCCACCCGGAGGTTGCAGGTGGTTGCCGGAGGTTGCAGCTAGTGGAAGCAGGTAGGGAGACTGACAAAAACCTCCGGGAGTAAACCGCACGGAATCCTTGGGTGGGGCGCAAAGTCTCCAGAGGTTTCCGTTCAGGTTTCCTAAGTGGGACAGGGGCTTACGGCAGCAACTCTACCGCTGCGCCACCACATACTTATCCTTCAATTAAACATTACCAAAAATGTCCCACGATCATGTTGATTCCGGAAACCTTTGCCTCTATTTCGTATCTTCTTCTGCCACAAGGGTTCCCAGCCCGGGGTGAATTCCGCCTACCCAGGGGGTAAATTTGTTGATTCTGGATTTGTACATATTTTTTTTCTCATTGACTGACTGTGTTTTGGTTCTGGTATAACCGGTATCTGTACATCATTAGTTGTCCATAAATTAGTGAAATAACATTGTTATGTGCTATTAAAGTCGCTGGGGGTAAACGGGACGAAAAAGGTTGGGAACCCCTGATCTAGCACATTCTAGTTTCATTTAGTTTAGAGATACAGCACGGAAACAGGCCCTTCGGCCCATCGACCAGCGATCCACGCACATTATTACACTATCCTACACCCACTCGGGACAATTTTTACATTTACCAAGCCAATCAAACCCGCAAACCTGCACGTCTTAGGAGTGTGGGAGGAAACCGAAGATCTCCGGAAGATCTATGGGGAGAAGGTACAAACTCCGTACAGACGGTGCCCGTAGTCCGGATCGAACCCGGGTCTCCGCCGCTGCATTCGCTGTCAGGCAGCGACTCTACCGCTGCGCCACCGTGACCGCCCGTTTTGTGCGAGCTTCCTCTGCCGTGCCTGGGGAGGAACGCAGAGAAGACGTGCGAGGACGCTGGCAGGATTTGAGGGCCGGAGACTGTAGGCGGTGGCTGGGCTAGGCCAGGTCGTGATACCGTGGAGCGCAGGAGGCTGAGGGCGGTGATCTCACAGAGGTGCGTCACATCATGAGGGGGAACAGTTAGGGGTGAATGCGCAGAATCTTTGACCCAGGGTGGGGGCATCATGTGACAGGGAACAGGCTCAGTACCTCTGCACCTCTCTTCGCAAGTTCACGTTGCAACTTCCTCTTCTCCAGGATGTCCTGCTGGATCCTTCTCTTCCGCTCTTCCCCCATCCGCTTCCTCTCCTCCTCTTGCCTCAGCTTCTCCATTTCCGCAAACTTCCCCTTGACGGTCCCTGCGGACAGAAGACGGCACTCTTTATCAGGGCGAGGTGTCGCAAGCCATTCGGCCCATCGGTCCATTCTGCCCATTCAATCGTGGTTGGATGATCAGCCATGATCATATTGAATGGCAGTGCAGGCTTGAAGGGCCGAATGGCCTCTACTCCTGCACCTATTTTCTATGTTTCTATGGCTGATCTCTGCCTCCTAAACCCATTCTCCTGCCTTCTCCCCATAACCCTTGACACCCGTTCTAATCAAGAGTGTGTCTATCTCTGCCTTAAAAATATCCACTGACTTGTCCTCCACAGCCCTCTGTGGCAATGAGTTCCACGGATTAACTACCCTCTGACTAAAAAAGTTCCTCCTCACCTCCTTTCTAAAATAGCGCCCCTTAATTCTGAGGTTATGACCTCTGGTCCTAGACTCTCCCACCAGTGGAAACATCCTCTCCACATCCACTCTATTAATGCCTTTCATTATTCTGTACGTTTCAATGAGGCCCCCCCTCAACCTTCTAAACTCCAGCGAGTACAGGCCCAGTGCAGTCAAATGCTCATCATATGCTCACCCCCTATTTCCTGGTTTATTTTAACAAGAAAAGACACAAAGTGCGGGAGTAACTCAGTGGGGTCAGGCAGCATGTCTGGAGAACGTGGATGGATGGCGTTTCGAGGCGGGACCCTTCTTCAGACTAATGTAGGATTGTTGTAAATGGGTGGTTGCGATTTTATCTGTTGGCAGATCAACTTCCCTCCTGGGATAAATAAAGTTCTGCTGTATTGTATGATATCGCATCTAGACAATAGACAATAGGTGCAGGAGTAGGCCATTCGGCCCTTCGAGCCAGCACGGCCATTTAATGTGATCATGGCTGATCATCCACAATCTAGCCACACAAAAAGCTGGAGTAACTCAGCGGGACAGGCAGCATCTCTGGAGAGAAGGAATGGGTGATGTTTCTGTAAACGGGTCCTTTTCACAATGGCAGGCAGTGACTAGTGGGGTACCGCAAGGCTCAGTGCTGGGACCCCAGCTATTTACAATATATATTAATGATCTGGATGAGGGAATTGAAGGCAATATCTCCAAGTTTGCGGATGACACTAAGCTGGGGGGCAGTGTTAGCTGTGAGGAGGATGCTAGGAGACTGCAAGGTGACTTGGATAGGCTGGGTGAGTGGGCAAATGTTTGGCAGATGCAGTATAATGTGGATAAATGTGAGGTTATCCATTTTGGTGGCAAAAACAGGAAAGCAGACTATTATCTAAATGGTGGCCGACTAGGAAAAGGGGAGATGCAGCGAGACCTGGGTGTCATGGTACACCAGTCATTGAAAGTGGGCATGCAGGTGCAGCAGGCAGTGAAGAAAGCGAATGGTATGTTAGCTTTCATAGCAAAAGGATTTGAGTACAGGAGCAGGGAGGTTCTACTGCAGTTGTACAGGGTCTTGGTGAGACCACACCTGGAGTATTGCGTACAGTTTTGGTCTCCAAATCTGAGGAAGGACATTATTGCCATAGAGGGAGTGCAGAGAAGGTTCACCAGACTGATTCCTGGGATGTCAGGACTGTCTTATGAAGAAAGACTGGATAGACTTGGTTTATACTCTCTAGAATTTAGGAGATTGAGAGAGGATCTTATAGAAACTTACAAAATTCTTAAGGGGTTGGACAGGCTAGATGCAGAAAGATTGCTCCCGAAGTTGGGGAAGTCCAGGACAAGGGGTCACAGCTTAAGGATAAGGGGGAAATCCTTTAAAACCGAGATGAGAAGAACTTTTTTCACACAGAGAGTGGTGAATCTCTGGAACTCCCTGCCACAGAGGGTAGTCGAGGCCAGTTCATTGGCTATATTTAAGAGGGAGTTAGATGTGGCCCTTGTGGCTAAGGGGATCAGAGGGTATGGAGAGAAGGCAGGTACGGGATACTGAGTTGGATGATCAGCCATGATCATATTGAATGGCGGTGCAGGCTCGAAGGGCCGAATGGCCTACTCCTGCACCTAATTTCTATGTTTCTATGTCTATGTTTCTATGTTTCTGGTCGAGACCCTTCTTCAGACTAAAAAAAGTCCAAAACAATTGTGCAGGAAAGTTATTTTAATGCCGGGATTGGTGGGAATGCCAGGGGTGTTGGTGGATACAATCGCAGCATTTAAGAGGCTTCTAGTTGGCCTCATGGATATGCAGGTACTGTATGGGATGTGGATCGTGTGCAGGCAGAGGAGATTTGTGTATCTTGTTTATCTGCAAGAAATTGCAGAGAGTTGTGGAAGCTGCCCAGACCATCGCGCAAACTAACCTCCCTTCCATTGACTCCACCTACACCTCACGCTGCCTCTGCAAGGCCAGCAGCACAATCAAGGACCAGTCTCACCCCGGTCACTCCCTCTTCTCCCCTCTCCCATCAGGCAAGAGGTACAGAAGTCTGAAAAAGTACACCTCCAGATTCAGGGACAGTTTCTTCCCAGCTGTGATCAGGCAACGGAACCATCCTACCACCATCTCGAGAGCGGTTCCAAACTACTATCTACCTCACTGGTGACCTTTGAAATATCTTTAATCGGACTTTATCCTACACTAAATGCTGTGTCCTTTATCCTTGATCTGTGCATTGTGGACAACTTGTCTCTAATCACGTATAGTCTTTGTTTTTGACTGGGTAGCAGGCAAACGATAGCTTTTCCCTGTACTTCGGTACAGGTGACAATAATAAAGTCAAAGACTAAAAATAAAAAATAAATTAATCATGTTCGACATATACATTGTTAGCCAAAGGGCCTGTTACTGTACTGTAGCGTTCTGTTAATAGAAACATAGAAAATAGGTGCAGGAGGAGGCCATTCGGCCCTTCGAGTCAGCACCGCCATTCATTGTGATCATGGCTGATCGTCCCCAATCAATAACCCGTGCCTGCCTTCTCCCCATTTCCCTTGACTCCACTAGCCCCTAGAGCTCTATCTAACTCTCTCTTAAATCCATCCAGTGATTTGGCCTCCACTGCCCTCTGTGGCAGGGAATTCCACAAATTCTCAACTCTCCGGGTGATTCCACAAGTTCACAACTCTCTTATTCCCCCAGTGACTTGCTTTTAGCATTGATGGAAGGACTCGAGTCCTTTGAAAGTTTAGAAGGATGAGGGGACACCTCATTGAAACATACTGAATAGTGAAAGGCTTGGACAGAGTGGATGTGGAGAGGATGTTTCCACTAGTGGGAGAGTCTAGGTCTAGAGGTCACAGCCTCAGAATTAAAGGACGTTCGTTTAGGAAGGAGATGAGGAGGAATTCCTTTAGTCAGATGGTGGTGAATCTGTGGAATTCATTGCCACAGAAGGCTGTGGAGGCCAAGTCAATGGATATTTTTAAGGCAGAGATAGATAGATAGATTCTTGATTAGTACGGGTGTCGAGGGTTATGGGGAGAAGGCAGGAAAATGGGATTAGGAGGGAGAAATAGATCAGGCATGATCGAATGGCGGAGTAGACTTGACGGGCCGAATGGCCTTATTCTACTATCACTGATGACCTTATGAGTCTTTGTTACCTGTCATCTTGGGGACGTACGCCTTCTTCAGTTCGTTGGAGTTATCTTCCTCTTCCTCATCTGAAGCAAGGAGTTGGCGATACTGAAATGAATGGAGTGGGAAGATGTTGAGAGTCAGTCTCACTGCAGCGTTACACAGCCTTGCTCAGTATCTGGGGCTGGTGTTGATGATGATGATGCGTCGACCTTACAGCAAGGGTGACCTTGAAGATGTGTCGGAAGGAACCGCAGACGCCGGTTTACACCGAAGGTGGACACGAAATGCTGGGGTAACTCAGCGGGTCCGGCAGCATCTCTGGAGAGAAGGGAATGAATGGGCGACGTTCCTGGTCGAGACCCTTCAACGTCACCTATTTCTTTCCTCCAGAGATGCTGCCTGACCAGCTGAGTTTCTCCAGCATCTTCCATGGAGTTGGCCGAACCGGGAACCATGAAAAGCCGACTCAGTCAAAGCGGGCTGGTACTTGAATCCGTGAGTTATGTATTTTACCAGTGTCTTAGGAGATGTGAACAGGAGATGGAAGCAAGGAGGCTTGAATCTTGAGCGAAACACAAACTGCTGGGGTAACTCAGCGGGTCAGGGTCAGCAGCGTCTGTGGCGGGGGAATGGATTGGTGACGTTTCGGGGGCAGGACCCTTTCTTCAGTCCCGACCTGCCCATTCTCTCCAGAGATTTCCTCTTCAGACTGAAGGAGAGTCCCGACCTGAAACGCCGCCTGGCCTCTCCCTCCACGGACGCTGCCCGACCCGCTGAGATTACTCCAGCACTTTGTGTGTCTGGGGAGACGTAGCACTGGCAGTATTTGTACACCCACACAAGGGTTGGGCATAGGGAAGCGTTAAACCGGTAGTGGCTGGGAAACTGGAGCCCATCCATTACTGTGAAGGTGAATGTAGCTGCAGATCTCACAGGGTGAATTCCCGGCCCAGCTCACTGGGGCGGCACGGTGGCGCAGCGGTAGAGTTGCTGCCTTACAGCACCAGAGACCCGGGTTCCATCCTGACTACGGGAGCTGTCTGTACAGAGCTTGTACATTCTCCTACTACCATCTACCTCAATGGTGATCCTCGGACTATCCTTGACTTTGCTGGCTTTACCTTGCACTAAACTTTATTATGTGCACCTCGGTATATAGAAACATAGAAAATATGCTTCTCATTTCGGATATCAGCTGTGGCTCAGCTGGTGGAGTCCTTGCTTCTGATGAAAGGCAGAGTTCAAGACTGAGAGAACTGCCTAATAACACTGTCAAATAAAACAACAAGTGCTGGAGTAACCCAGCGGGCCAGGCAGCATCTCTGGAGAACATGGACAGGTGACTTTTCACAGAGTGCTGGAGTAACTCAGCGGGCCAGGCAGCATCTCTGCAAAACATGGACAGGTGACATAGAAACATAGAAAATAGGTGTAGGAGGAGGCCATTCAGCCCTTCGAGCCAGCACCGCCATTCATTGTGATCATGGCTGATCGTCCCCTATCAATAATCCGTGCCTGCCTTCTCCCCATATCCCTTGATTCCACTAGCCCCTAGAGCTCTATCTAACTCTCTCTTAAGTCCATCCAGTGATTTGGCCTCCACTGCCCTCTGCGGCAGGGAATTCCATAAATTCACAACTCTCTGGGTGAAACGTTTTTTTCTTACCTCAGTCTTAAATGGCCTCCCCTTTATTCTAAGACTGTGGCCCCTGGTTCTGGACTCGCCCAACATTGGGAAAAAATTTCCTGCATCTAGCTTGTCCAGTCCTTTTATAATTTTATATTTCACGTGACAATAAACTGAACTGAACTGAACTCGCCTTGACCACGTGGGTTTTCTCTTGAAAGACTTGTCCCACCCCAGTCATTCCCTCATCTCCCTGCTCCCATCTGTCAGATGTTACAGAGGATAGACACAAAATGCTGGAGTAACTCAACGGGACAGGCAGCATCTCTTCTTTGAAAAAAGGTCCTGACCCGAAACGCACCCGTTCCTTCTCTCCAGAGATGCTGGCCGTCCCGCTGAGTTACTCCAGCATTTTGTGTCTGCCTTCAGTTTAAACCAGCATCTGCAGTTCCTTCCTATTGTAATGCTTTATTTTTAATTGTCGACTGTGTACATCGTGTTTTTATCCTTGCGTGCCAGGCACCAAAGCAAATCCCTCGTATGTATACATACTTGGCTAGTAAAATGGATTCTGTTCTATTCTATCCTACACAGAAGGGACAGAAGCTTGAAAGCGCACACCACACCAGACTCAGGAACAGCTTCTTCCCCCTCTGTTATCAGGCTTCTGAACGGTCCTTCCATAAGAAACATAGAAACATAGAAACATAGAAATTAGGTGCAGGAGTAGGCCATTCGGCCCTTCGAGCCTGCACCGCCATTCAATATGACCATGGCTGATCATCCAACTCAGTATCCTGTACCTGCCTTCTCTCCATACCCTCTGATCCCCTTAGCCACAAGGGCCACATCTAACTCCCTCTTAAATATAGCCAATGAACTGGCCTCAACTACCTTCTGTGGCAGAGAGTTCCAGAGATTCACCACTCTCTGTGTGAAAAAAGTTCTTCTCATCTCGGTTTTAAAGGATTTCCCCCTTATCCTTAAGCTGTGACCCCTTGTCCTGGACTAGCTAGGGTACTAGCGACCCGACTTCGGAGCCACGGAGGCTCGGCCCCGGGAGGGCGGTTGATCCGGTGGGTTTGACCGCCCCGGGCCGCGGAGTTTGAACCGGTCCGTTCGCGGAGCTCGGATTCAGCCACGGGACTTACCATCACTCGGCGGGGTCACAACATCGGAAGCCTGGATCGCCTCAACGCAGAGGGAGAGCAAGGAGGGGAGAGACAAGGACTTTGGGACTTTTACCTTCCATCACAGTGAGGAGGTGCCTGGTGGACTCACTGTGGGGGATGTTAAACTGTGTCGAGTGTGCGTTTTGTTGTTTTATTCTATGTTATGACTGCAAGGTTAACCCATTTTGTTGTACTGTAAATGGGCAATGACGATAAAGTTGAATCTAATCTACTGTCCGTGTGAGAAAGAAGTGCAGATGCTGGATAAAATTGAAGGTAGACACAAAAAGCTGGAGTAACTCAGCAGGACAGGCAGCATCTATGGAGAGAAGGAATGGGTGACGTTTCGGGTCGAGACCCTTCTTCAGACTGATGTCAGGGGGGGAGGGGAAACGATCACATCCGATTCACCTCTACCACATTGCGGACATTGGACTTTGTCTCTGGAACTGATGCGCTACAATGCTGAGAACCATATTCTATATTTCCCTGTACTCTGTATCTTCCCCTTTTGCTCTATCTATTGTACATGAGTTGGACCTGGCTGTCTTTATGGAAAGTATTATCTCATTTGATAGGACAACATGCAAAACAATGCATTTCACTGTACAGGTGACAATAGCTTAGTTGTAGTCTATTGTCATGTGTACCAAGGTACAGTGGAAAGCTTTTTGTGCAGGAAGGAACTGCAGATGCTGGTTTACACCAAAGATGGACACAAAATGCTGGAGTAACTCAGCGGGCCAGGCAGCATCTCTGGAGAAAAAGGGGCAGGTGACGCTTCGGGTCGAGACCCTTCTTCGGACTGAGAGTCGGGGGGAGAGGGAAACCAGAGATATGAAAAGGTACAGAACGCATCAGAGCCGGCACCGATGATCCAGGAAGGATGAAGCCCACAATGGTCCATTGTTGGCTAGGAAGAGGTGATAACGAAGGGATACGACCAGTGAAACTGGCAGGACAACTGGCCAAGACGGGCTGAACAAAGGAGAAATTAATATTCATACGGCTGGGTTGTATGCTGCCCAAGCGAAATATGAGGTTGCATAGAAACATAGAAAACATAGAAAATAGGTGCAGGAGGAGGCCATTCGGCCCTTCAAGCTAGCACCGCCATTCATTGTGATCATGGCTGATCATCCACAATCAGAAACCCATGCCTGCCTTCTCCCGACATCCCTTGATTCCACAATTCTATTTTAAATCCATCCAGTAAATTGGCCTCCACTGCCTTCTGTGGCAGAGAATTCTGCAAATTCACAACTCTCTGGGTGAAAGAGTTTGTTTCTCATCTCAGTTTTAAATGGCTTCCCCTTTATCCTTAGACTGTGGCCGCTGGTTCTGGACTCGCCCAACATTGGGAACATTTTTCCTGCATCTAGCTTGTCCAGTCCTTTTATAATTGTATACGTTCCTACGTTGCGTGCTGACAAGTCCGAAACTAAACCAACGCCAACATTGAACAGCAGCCTAAAGCAAGGCCAATTAATTAATGGTAGACAAAAATGCTGGAGAAACTCAGCGGGTGAGGCAGCATCTATGGAGCGAAGGAAATAGGTGACGTTTCTTCAGTCTGAAGAAGGGTCTCGACCCGAAACGTCACCTATTCCTTCGCTCCATAGATGTTGCCTCACCTGCTGAGTTTCTCCCACATTTTTGTCTACCTTCGATTTGTCCAGCATCTGCAGTTCTTTCTTAACCAATTAATTAACGCTGGCTTTGCCACCGAAGACCGGATCTCGTGTTAAAAGAAGAGAATAGACAGGCTCCATGTTAAAGCTACGAAGCGGACTTGGGTCAGTTCGTTGGGATGAAGGCAGCAGAAAGCAAATATGACTTAAAGGCCAAGTGACCTCCTGTTTTATCTTTGTCCATTCTTTCTCCTTCTTATACTGTTCATTCCTCCTCTTCTTCTCTTCTCCCGTTCTCCTCTGGCTCCTCTCCTCCCGAGCTTTCTGCATGGCTTCGAACTTAGTCTTAACATCACCCTTGGCCGTCTTTGGCACGTATGATTTATGAACAGATTTAGATGCAGATAGAAGTCTCTATGAGGGTGAAGGAGAGACAGGAAGACAGAGAGAGGGAGAGAGGGAGAGAGAGAGAGAGAGAGAGAGAGAGGGAGAGAGGGAGAGAGGAGAGAGAGAAGGGGAAAAAAGGAAACCAGATGAATGAAGGCATCAAAGCAAAGATAATCGAATGGGCGTGATTACAGCTAATTTACAGAATGAAGCATTATCACTTTGGCTACCTAATTAGAGTCAGAGTCTTAGAGGGTGGAAACAGCCCAACTTGCCCACTCCGACAACATGTCCCATCTACACTGCATTTGGCCCATAGCTCTCTAAACCTGTCCTATCCATGTCCCTGTACAAATGTTTCTTAAACGTTGGGATAGTCCCAGCCTCAACTACCTCCTCCGGCAGCTCGTTCCATACACCCACCCGGACAGGGATGGGACACTCGGGAGGGGACTGGGACGGTCCTGTAGCAGTTCAACAGCGCTTGCAGCGCCGGAGACCCGGGTTCGATCCTGACTACGGATGAAACGCAGGTCTGTATACATGCAGCAGCACAGTTGCCGAGAATGTTTATCGCGAGTGACCTTTGACAAATCCCATGATTCCTTGCGCTTTTCGGAATACCGAACTCACTTATCAACTTGACTTGGTTTGAATAACATTTTGATTAATATACAGACCAAATGAATCGTTAGTTACTGATAACTATAATCCTCTAATTCCACATACACTTCCTCCAACATTCTCACCCCCACCCTCCTCTGTTTTATTAATGTCATCCACTTAGTCCAGAAATAACAGCGTCACTCCTCAACGGTTACTGTTTTTGAGAAGATCTAAATTTGGGGCGGGCATGGTGGCGCAGCGGTAGAGTTGCAGCCTCACAGCGCCAGGGATCTGGGTTCGATCCTGACCACGGGTGCTGTCTTTACGGAGTCTGTACGTTCCCCCCGTGACCTGCGAGGGTTTTCTCCGGGTGCTCCGGTTTCCTCCCACACTCCAAGATGCGTAGGCTAAATTGGCTGGGTGTAATAGTACGTTGTCCGTAGTGTGTGCAGTACAGTGTTCGTGTGCGGGGATCTCTGGTCGGTGCGGACTTGGTGGACCGAATGGCCTGTTTCCGCTCTGTATCTTGGAACTAAACTAAACATTTGGGTAGGTAATTGAATAGGAAAGGGGAGAAGAATTTGGGCAAAGGGGGCTAACGTGAGGAGGCAACACAGGAGCCACGGACAAGGTGAGCAGCCAGGGGCCACTTCTGTGCACCAGACTGATTCCTGGGATGTCAGGACTTTCATATGAAGAAAGACTGGATAGACTCGACTTGTACTCGCTAGAATTTAGAAGATTGAGGGGGGATCGTATAGAAACTTACAAAATTCTTAAGGGGTTGGACAGGCTAGATGCAGGAAGATTATTCCCGATGTTGGGGAAGTCCAGAACAAGGGGTCACAGTTTAAGGATAAAGGGGAAATCCTTTAGGACCGAGATGAGAAAAACATTTTTCACACAGTGAGTGGTGAATCTCTGGAATTCTCTGCCACAGAAGGTAGTTGAGGCCAGTTCATTGGCTATATTTAAGAGGGAGTTAGATGTGGCCCTTGTGGTTAAAGGGATCAGGGGGTATGGAGAGAAGGCAGGTACAGGATACTGAGTTGGATGATCAGCCATGATCATATTGAATGGCGGTGCAGGCTCGAAGGGCCGAATGGCCTACTCCTGCACCTATTTTCTATGTTTCTATGTATGTTTCTATAATTCTATAATTAATTCTATAAAACCCAGTGACAAAATTAGCAATGGTCTCAAAATTCCTCAGCATCAGGATAGGCGCCCTTGGTAAACATTGATATATTCAGATAGATTATTGACTTGATGTTGGAAATTTGTGGGTTGGACAACTAGTGAAGCATTAGTCATGTGCTCAAATGCACTTGCGCGAGGTGGTGGTAGTCCCGACTGGATGTTCTTTGGAACAGACACGCCCAGATCTGTGGCTGATTCACTGGAGATTGACTATTCTCCCTGTGTGCATCGATCGCATCCATTCATAACTCCCAGTCGCAGTTGCAAGCCAGTAAATACGTGCTGGCTTGCACGAATTTACATTCGCATCAAGCAAACTCAACCTACAAACCCGCACGTCATTGGAGTGCGGGAGGAAACCGAAGATCTCGGACAAAACCCACGCAGATCACGGGGGGAATGTACAAACTCCGTACAGACAGCGCCCGCAGTCGGGATCGAACCCGGGTCTCCGGCGCTGCATTCGCTGTAAGGCAGCGACTCTACTGCTGCGCCACCGTGACCGCCCTTAAACATTTAAAAGCATTGTATCTGTCTCAAATGAGCGGCCATCTTAAGAGGCGTGTAATTCATGCAACACGACTCGAAGAATCTATCTACCTCTGCATCTAAATGATTCATCTTCCCTGCCGTGAAAGAGGAGTTTTAATGACTCTTACCTTTTGGAGAGAAAAACTAATTGTGCCATATCTTTGCATTAAATGGACAACCACTTAATATTGAACAATGACCACTGGTTCTAGACTCTCCCACAAAATATTCTGCCCTCCGTATGTTCCCCTTTGCTCTGTCTAGTGCACTTGCGTTTGAACTGATCGTATTTAGTTTAGTTTAGTTTAGAGATACAGAGTGGAAACAGGCCTGTCGGCCCAGCGAGTCTGTGCCGACCAGCGATCCCAGTACGCAAACACTATCCTACGCACACCAGGGACATTGTGCAATTTTACCGTAGCCAATTAACCTACAAACCTGTGCGGCTTTGGAGTGTGGGAGGAAACCAGAGCACCCGGAGAAAACCCACATGGTCAAAGGGTCCGTGCAGACAGCACCCGTAGTCAGGATCGAACCCGGGTCTCTGGCGCTGTGAAGCAGCAACCATTTGGTTTATGCATGGGCCGGAGGGCCTGTTTCGATGCTGTATCTCTAAACTAAACTAAACTAAACGGCACAAACTCGGAGAATAGTTCACGGGACCGCTGGAGAGGCTGATGACAAGGCAAAACACAGTGCTGTCGGACTGGAGTCACGTGAAGTTCAGTTACATTTCTTAACAATTGTCACAATCTGAAGGGTAATACGACGTTGAATAGATGGGTTGTAGTGGGGCGTTGAGAACTGCAGCCATTCTCTGCGCGGATGGAGACTATTTGCATCACAGTCTCTTGCCCAGAGTAAGTGAATCGAGGACCAGAGGACATAGGTTGATGGTGAAGGGGGAAAGATTTAATAGGAATCTGATGGGTAACTTTTTTCGCACAAAGGGTGGTGGGTGTATGGAACGAGCTGCCAGCGGAGGTAGTTGAAGCAGGGACTATCCCAACGTTTAAGAAACAGTTAGACAGGTACATGGATGGGGACAGGTTTGGAGGGATATGGATCAAACATGGGCAGGTGGGACATGTTGGCCGGTGTGGGCAAGTTGGGCCGAAGGGCCTGTTTCAACGCTGTATCACTCTATCATTCTATGACTCTATGACTCTAAAGTGGTCGTAGATTTTTTTTTAATGCTTTCAATAGACAATAGACAATAGGTGCAGGAGTAGGCCATTTGGCCCTTCGAGCCAGCAGCGCCATTCAATGTGATCATGGCTGATCATCCCCAATCAGTACCCCGTTCCTGCCTTCTCCCCATATCCCCTGACTCCGCTATCTTTAAGAGCCCTATCTAGCTCTCTCTTGAAAGCATCCAGAGAACCTGCTTCCACCGCCCTCTGAGGCAGAGAATTCCACAGACTCACCACTCTCTGTGAGAAAAAGTGTTTCCTCGTCTCCGTTCTAAATGGCTTAAGCCTTATTCTTAAACTGTGGCCCCTGGTTCTGGTCTCCCCCAACATCGGGAACATGTTTCCTGCCTCTAGCGTGTCCAAGCCCTTAACAATCTTATATGTTTCAATGAGATATCCTCTCATCCTTCTAAACTCCAGAGTGTACAAGCCCAGCTGCTCCATTCTCTCAGCATATGACAGTCCCGCCATCCTGGGAATTAACCTTGTAAACCTACGCTGCACTCCCTCAATAGCAAGAATGTCCTTCCGCAAATTCGGGGACCAAAATAGCGTGAAGTGTAGATGGAGTTATTGTTGCTGCCTCTTTAAAATAGGATGCATGAAGATTTATCAATCCCTGAACGACCTTCACAATAGTTGCAACTTGCAATTAGGAGACAACATTGGATGAGAAAGTAGTTTCACAAACACAGAGGATCGTGAATTTAAACAAGCAAAGCCCCTACACTATTAATAAAGCACAGCGTAATCAAAAGAATATTGGAGGGAGTTCTGATCTATTATTTGCACCCCAAACTATCCTGTGTTGCATTCAGGACTTTGAGCTTTTGTGCACTGATTATTATTTTTTAAATTTGTTGATTTTGGTTTGTTATGTTATCTATACGTTGACCAGTTATCTCTGTTATTGATGTCACCAGAGACCCACACCACCCTGGCCACACACCTATTGCACCCCTGCCATCGGGAAGAAGGTACAGGAGCCCGAAAACTGTAATGTCCAGGTTCAGGAACAGCTTCCTCCCTGCAGCCATCAGGCTATTAAACACTACAACCTCAAATAAGCTCTGAACTACCATAGACTATTATTGGTATAATTGGTATATTATTGTTTGTTTGTTATTCATGTGTACGTATGTGAGCCCGTGTGTGTGTATATGTGTGTGTGTGTGTGTGTGTGTGTGCGTGTGCGTGTGTGTGTGTGTATATATGTGCGTGTGTGTGTGTGTATGTGTGTGTGTGTGTGTGTGAATATGCGTGTGCGTGTGTGTGTGTGTATATGTGTGTGTATATATGTATGTGTGTGTATGTGTGTGTGTATATGTGTGTGTGTGTGTGTGTGTGTGTGTGTGTGTGTGTGTGTGTGTGTGTGTGTGTGTGTGTGTGTGTGTGTGTGTGTGTGTGTGTGTGTGTGTGTTATGGGCCTGTCCCACTTAGGCAACTCTTTAGGCGACTGCCAGCGACTAGTTTTAATGGAATTCACCTACGACACCTGGCAACAACCTACGTCAACCTACGATACACCTACGACACACCTACGATACACCTACGATACACCTACGACACACCTACGATACACCTACGATACACCTACGACACGCCTACGATACACCTACGATACACCTACGACAGCACCTACGACAGCACCTATGACAACCTACGACAGCACCTACGACAGCACCTACGATACACCTATGACAACCTACGACAGCACCTACAGCAACCTACGACAACAAAAATAGTCACCACTGCCGCCAAAAATTTTCAACATGCGACTATTGCAGTCGCCCAAAAAAGGCCCAGTGTGTGTGTACATTGCATATATGTGTGTACGAGCATGTGTATATACACACACACTGAACTTTTTCTCCTCGTCTATTATATAGTTTACAGCGGACGATGTTTACATATTGTGTTGTGCTGCAGCAAGTAAGAATGTCATTGTTCTATCTGGGACACGTGACAATGGAACACTCTTGTCGCTCGAGTTCCATGCTTACAGACCTTTATAGTGATTGACCGATTCTTGATCGGTACGGGTGTCAGGGGTTACGGGGAGAAGGCAGGAGAATGGGGTTGAGAGGGAGAGATAGATCAGCCATGATTGAATGGCGGAGTGGACTCGATGGGCCAAATAGCCTAATTCTGCTCCTACAGTATGTCTTGCAAACCTGTGACCTGTTATGCTGCTGCAAGTAATGCAGTGCATACGACAATTGAATACCCTTGGACCTGATTTTGAATCATTTCCTGTCTGCCTAACTGTGTGCTTTTGTCCAAGGCTGTGTTCGGAAGCAAGTGGTATGTTGGCCTTGAGTATGTGAGATAAGATATCTTTCTGGTGCTATATAGAGGTCTGATGAGATCACATCCAGAATACTGTGTACAGATCCTACCCAAGTAAGGATGTACTTTGGAGGGAGGGAGTGCAGTGAAAGTTCAAACGGAGAGCGAATGGATTTATTCACATATAACAGTACAGCACAAGAACAGGCCCTTCGGCCCCCCAATGTCCGTGCTGTACACGAGGTCATAGCCTCAGAATTAAAGGGCGCTCGTTTAGAAAGGAGGTGAGGAGGAACTTCTTTAGTCGGAGGGTAGTTAATCGGTGGAACTCATTGCCACAGAGGGCTGTGGAGGTCAAGTCAGTGGATATTTTTAAGGCAGAGATAGACAAATTCTTGATTAGACCGGGTGTCGAGAGTTGTTGGGGAGAAGGCAGGAAAATGGGATTAGGAGGCAGAGATAGGCCATGATTGAATAATGGCGGACTGGACTCGATGGGCCGAATGGTCTAATTCTACTCGTATAACTTGTGAACGGTGCCAAATTAGAAACATAGAAACATAGAAAATAGGTGCAGGGGTAGGCCATTCGGCCCTTAGTTCGAGGAATTAAACTAATCCCTTCTGCCTACATATGATACGTAAACTTCCCTTTCCTGCATATTCACCTTCCCATTTTAAAACATCTCTGTAACGCCACTAATGTCCCTGCCTCTACCACCACCCCTGGCAGCGAGTTCCAGGCACCCACCACCCTTTGTGTAAAAAAAATCCCTGACCTGCGCATCTCCTTAAAACTGTGCCCCTCTCACCTCAAAGCTGTGCCCTCTCATAGTTGACATTTGCCATCCTGCAACATATTTCAGGTGTTCCTGGTGGCGGCGCGACTCGTTGCAGCGGCCCCTACAGCCTGTCTGGCTTTTTTTTATTTTTGTCTAGTTAAATGTAGTGTTTGGTGTTTTTTAATACTGGTTTTAAATGTGTATATGTGGGGGGCGGGGGAAACTAATTAAAATCTCTTCCCTGTCTGGGAGACCCGACCTTTTCCCTGTCGGGTCTCCGTTGTCGTTGGGGCCTAGCACCGTGGAGCGGCCTCCACCCTGATCGACCCGGGGGCTCGGGAGACTGCGAGCTGCGGACTACTCACCATCGTGGGGCTGGCCGGCCTCGGAGCGTGGGGAGCGGTGGTGACTCGCTGCTGCGACTCGACTCCTGGGGCTCGGAGGCTCCAGCAACGCAGCCGCAGGTCCGGTGGACTGGGACATCGGGAGCTCGCGGGTCCGGGGGGAGAGAGAGACCGCTTCCCGGAGCTCCCGCAACGCGACTTCTCCAGCCCGTGTCGCGGGGTTGGAACGACCCGGACCGGGACCGTACATCATCTGGCGCGGCTTCATGGCCGTGGGACTCACCATCGCCCGTGGGGGCTCCAACCTTGTACTTCAGACCGGGAGCGGGGCCGTAAATCGCCCCGCGCGGCCTAAAATGGCCATGGGACTTATCATCGCCCGCCTGGGGCTTGGACATCGGGAGAGAAATTGAGAGCAGGGGAGAGAAAAGACTTTGCCTTCCATCACAGTGGGTTCACTGTGATGGATGTTTGTGTGAACTTAATTGTGTGTATGTCTGTAGGACATTGTTTTTGTTTGTATGGCTGTGGAAACAAAATTTCGTTTGAGTCTCACTGGGGCTCAAATGACAATAAATTTGTATTGTATTGTATAACTTCCTCAAACTCAACAGCGATAAGACAGAATTCCTCCTCATAGGCTCCAAAGCCACACTCAGCAAAATCAATAACCCCACTCTCACCATCGACGGCACCACTGTCTCCCCATCTCCCCAGGCCCGCAACCTTGGCGTGATCTTTGATTCCACCCTCTCCCTTGAGCCTCACATCCGCCATGTCATTAAAACCTCCTTCTTTCATCTCCGCAACATCGCCAAACTCAGACCCTCTCTCACACCTCCCGCTGCTGAAAGACTCATCCATGCCTTCATCTCCTCCCGACTGGACTATTGCCACTCACTTCTCCTTGGCATCAGCTCCACCTACATCAACCGACTCCAACTGGTCCAGAACGCAGCCGCCCGACTCATCACCCACACCAAATCCTGGCATCACATCACTCCAGTCCTCAAACAACTTCACTGGCTTCCCATCTCCCACCGGATCACCTACAAAATCCTGATCCTCACCTACAAAGCCCTCCACCATCTGGCCCCCCCATATCTCACTGACCTCCTCTCCCCCTACCAACCCTCACGGTCCCTCAGATCCACATCAGCCGGTCTCCTCTCCATCCACAAGTCCAACCTCCGCAGTTTTCGGGACAGAGCCTTCTCCAGGGCAGCTCCCAGGCTCTGGAACTCCTTCCCCCAACTGATCCGCAATTCCGTGTCCCTCACCATCTTCCAGTCCTGCCTCAAGACCCATCTCTTCACCTCTGCCTATCCTTAGCCCCACGTCCCCCTCCCTTTTCATCTGTGCATTAATTGCCTCATATTGTGTTTTGAATTGTATTCTGTCTTTACTTTGTGTACTAGTCATGTCTCTACTATTTATTTCATTCCCCTTACATGTTTTTCCTCTACCTGCTAAATTTTTGTAAGGTGTCCTTGAGACTCTTGAAAGGCGCCCATAAATAAAATGTATTATTATTATTATTATTATCCTGGGAAATGGGCTCCAGCTCTATACCCCCCTTGTCTCCAGAGATACTGCCTGACCCGCTGAGTTAGGACCGAGATGAGAAAATCATTTTTTACACAGAGAGTGGTGAATCTGTGGAATTCTCTGCCACAGAAGGTAGTTGAGGCCAGTTCATTGGCTATATTTAAGAGGGAGTTAGATGTGGCCCTTGTGGCTAAAGGGATCAGGGGGTATGGAGAGAAGGCAGGTACAGGATACTGAGTTGGGTGATCAGCCATGATCATATCGAATGGCGGTGCAGGCTCGAAGGGCCGAATGGCCTACTCCTGCACCTATTTTCTATGTTTCTATGTTTCTATGTTACTCCAGCACTCTTGACCTTGTCTGTGTGTGGGCAGGATGTTGAGACATCATGGGTTGCTGTTAAACTTTGATTGATACAAGGGAGGGGAACCTTCTCTGTGATACCCAGAAGACTCGATGGGCTGAATGGCCTACTCCGGCTCCAGTGACTTATGGAATGTATGGAATTCTATCTTGCTCAAGACACCATGTGCAATGATTAGTAGCGGAAACACTCGGGAGGATACACTCACCTCGGCCTTGATTGCCACGTCAGTCATGTTTGCTCCTCGCTCCGATCAGGCTTGGCTCAGATAGAAGTGGAATCTCCCTTGCTTCACACGCCTGCAGAGAAACCAGACGTTACCATGGTGAATCTGTGGAATTCTTTGTCACTGTGGAGGCCAAGTCAGTGGACACTTTTAAGGCAGGGACAGACAGATTCTTGATCAGAACGGGTGTCAAGGGTTATGGGGAGAAGGCAGGAAAATGGGATTAGGAGGCAGAGTTCAGCCATGGTTGAATAATGGCGGAGTATGGGCCGAATGGCCTCATTCTGCTCCCAAAATAAACTTGTGAACTACCGATCACTCTTCGTCCTTGCTCACGTGCCCCAACTTGATCGGAGACAGAAGGTAGACAAAAATGCTGGAGAAACTCAGCGGGTGCAGCAGCATCTATGGAGCGAAGGAAATAGGCGACGTTTCGGGCCGAAACCCTTCTTCAGACTGGGTCTGATCGGGGACAGACACAAGAATGCTGGAGTAACTCAGCGGGACAGGCAGCATCTCTGGAGAGAAGGAATGGGTGACGTTTCGGGTCGAGACCCCTTCGGCAGACTGAGGGGAGAGGGAGACGCAGAGATACGGAAGGGCACGGCGTGAAAAGGAGAGATCAAAGGTGGATGAAGATCAAGGAAAATGTAGAATAGATCATTGTTTGCGAGGGGAAGCTGACACCGAGGCGCGCAAAGATAAAATTTAATCTGGAGGACAGTCAGACTGGTCGGAGAACTAGGATGGGAAAGGGATGGAGAGAGAGGGAAAGCAAGGGTCTCGACCCAAAACGTCACCTATCCTGATGTCGGAACTTTGGCCTATTTTTTTACCAAAAATAATTTAAATCAACTATTTACAAAAATGATATGAACTGTACAAAAATGCAAACAAACCCACCACCAGAATACAAAAATAAAGCAAATATTCTTAAATACTGAATATTAAATTACTAGTTCCTCATCCTTATTGAGGGTGCATTCCACCCCCAGGCGGTGCCCAACGGTCCCGGAAATCGCCCGGGGTGCCCGTGGACAGCGCGTAGTCCCTCTCTAGTACCACGCGGGCACGCACGTAACCCCCGGGAAAGGGGCAAGCAATCGGCTCGGGCAGAGCCCTCTTCCACTACGCAGATGGCCGGCTTGGCCAGGCCCAGGAGCAACCCGACCAAGACATCGTCAGCCCCAGGCACGGAAATCACTATCAAAACATGCGGGGGACACAATTTCTTGGCGGCCGCGCGCCACACGCACGCATGTGCGTACACACGTGCGCACACACGCACACACACACACACATACACACATACACACACATACACACATACACACACATACACACACACATACACACATACACACACACACACACATACACACACATACACACACACACATACACACACACACATACACACACATACACACACACACATACACACACATACACACACACACACACACACACACACACATACACACGTACACACACACACACACACACACACACATACACACACGTACACACACACACATACACACGTACACACACACACACATACACACATACACACACACACGTACACACACACACATACACACGTACACACACACACATGCAAACGGGCCGATTCAAGACCCATGGCCGAAGCCTCTTGAATCGGCCCGTTCGCGGGGCCTTTTATCGGCCGGCGGGGGCATCAACATCAGGAGCCTCGATCGCCTCGATGTAGCAGTTTGATTTTAAGCTGCGACGGGCGCTGAAAGGCCCCGCGAACGGGCCGATTCAGCCCTTAGAAAGCTTCTGATAAAGTCTGGATGACAAAACATGGGGGGGGGGAATCAAAGCACGGGGGGGGGGGGGGGAACGTGTCCCCCCTGTACCCCCCAGGATTTCCGCCCCGGTTCAGCCTTACCCTCTCCCCTAACGCACATGATGTCCTTTAGCCTTTGCACGTGGTCTCGGAGCCTGTAGTTCTATTTTCTATTTTCTACTGCGCTGTATCATTGCTCCTTTTCTCTCTCTCTCTCTCTCTCTCTCACTCTCTCTTGCTCTGTGTCTTCTCACACATATCGGACAGTTGCCCGGCACTGAGGAATGTGTGGCATAAGCTCCCGTACAAAAGACAACAGATTGCTTTGCTACACAACACTAGAGATTGCAGGACTGCAAACCGATCCACGGGCTTGCTCCAGACTGGAAAGTGTATCTTAAACGGCGTTTCACCAGTGGTGACCAATGTCCCCTTCTCCACGACACCAAGGCATTTGGAGACGGAGGCTTCACCATCTTTAACGATACAGCGTGGAGACTGTCCCTTCGGCCAACTCAGTCCGCGCCGACCAGCGATCACCCCGTACGCCAGCACGCTCCCACGCACACGAGGGACAATTTACAATCGTACCAAAGCCAATTAACTTACAAACCTGCGCGTCTTTGGAGTGTGGGAGGTAACCGGAGCTCCCGGAGAAAACCCACGCAGGTCACGGGGAGAGCGTGCAAACTCCGCACAGACAGGACCAGTAGTCGGGATCGAACCTGGCGCGGTGAGGCAGTAACTCTACCGCTGCGCCACCGTGCCGCCCTCCGCCTGCTGAGGACGTGGAAGAGTCGGCGTGGCTTCTTGGATTCGATGCGGTTGGTCAAATGATTCGTAATATTAACATCAAGGAAGTATCTTCAATCTATCCCCTCTCCCGCCCACACAGCCTCTGCCCAAATGCACCACTGACTGTAGAAGGCAGAAAAATCACTGTGTGGTGAGGATTAAGGGGGGAGAATTGAATTGAAGTGAGTTGAATAAATCTTTTTAGCCAAGTATGTACACATACAAGGGATTTGCCTTGGTGCTCCGCTCGCCAGTAACAACACAACATACCGTAGACAATTAATAATAAAACATTATAGTTTAAACATGTGAATGAAATAAAATACCAGAGCAAAAGGAGGCTACAGACTTTTGGTTATTGAGTAGAGCTACTGCTCGTGGAAAAAAAGCTGTTTTTATGCCTGGCTGTGGCGGCTTTGACAGTCCGGAGTCGCCTTCCAGAGGGAAGTGATTCAAAGGGTTTGTGGCCAGGGTGAGAGGGGTCAGAGATGATCTTACCCGCTCGCTTCCTGGCCCTTGCAGTGTACAGTTCGTCAATGGAGGGGGAAGGTTGCAGCCAAGAACCTTCTCAGCTGATCGGACGATTCGCTGCAGCCTCCGGATGTCGTGCTTGGTGACCGAGCCGAACCAGACCATGATGGAGAAGGTGAGGACAGACTCTACGATGGCCGTGTAGAATTGGACCATCATTGCCTGTGGCAGATTGTGTTTTCTGCATTGCAAGGCGATGGTGGAATTTTAGAACTCAGGGCAGGACTGTGTCCTGTGTTGCCCCGACACTGGGCCTGTGGCCGATATGTAGAGCTCGTTTTGTTCCATGGGTAAGCGGGTTCTGTCCACATCTAAGATGCTTGCACCTCATCTCCTGTTGGTGGGAGCAGGAAATGCAGCATTTCAGGGGAGATGGAGGCGCGGCGGTAGAGATGCTTCCTCACAGCGCCAGTGACCCGGGTTCGATCCTGACTACTGACTGCTGTCTGTGTGGAGCTCGCACGGTTTCCCCGTGACCTGCGTGTGTTTCTGCCAGGATATCGGGTTTCATCACGCACTACAAAGGTTTGCAAGTTAATTGGGCCTCAGTAAAAATTGTAAATTGTCCCCAGTGTGTTTAGGATGGCGTTAGTGTGGGGGGGATCGCAGGTCGGCACGGACTCGGTGGGCCGAAGGGACTGTCATATGCTGAGAGAATGGAGCGGCTGGGCTTGTACACTCTGGAGTTTAGAAGGATGAGAGGAGATCTTATTGAAACATATAAGATTATTAAGGGCTTGGACATCCTAGAGGCAGGAAACATGTTCCCGATGTTGGGGGGAGTCCAGAACCAGGGGCCACAGTTTAAGAATAAGGGGTAAGCCATTTAGAACTGAGACGAGGAAAAACTTTTTCACACAGAGAGAGTTGTGAGTCTGTGGAATTCTCTGTCTCAGAGGGCGGTGGAGGCCGGTTCTCTGGATACTTTCAAGAGAGAGCAAGATAGGGCTCTTAAAGATAGCGGAGTCAGGGGATATGGGGAGAAGGCAGGAACGGGGTACTGATTGGGGATGATCAGCCATGATCACATTGAATGGTGGCGCTGGCTCGAAGGGCCGAATGGCCTACTCCTGCACCTATTGTCTATTGACTCCGCCCAGTACCTCTAAACTAAATATCACACTGAGGGACTTGATGATTTATAGTGAGTGTAATAAATTCCCACCCCAACATTTTGACGAAGAACCCATGAATTAACTTCACTGTGTTATCCAAGATGGATCCTTCCACCAACATTACAGGGGGCAGCTGTTTGATCATTTGCACGGGCTTGCTATAGACCCATTGATTGCTATATGTCCTACATTACAAAAGAAACTGCACTTCAAAAATATCTCATGCCTGCAGAGACGAGAAACACATTAGAAATGAAGTTTCGTTTAAGAGATACAGCGTGGACACAGGCCCTTCGGCCCACAGAGTCCGTGCCGACCAGCGATACACCAGTTCTATCCTGCACACTAGGGATAATTCACAGAAGCCAATTCACCTACAAACCTGCCCGTCTTTTGGATGTGGGAGGAAGCCGGAGCACCCGGAGAAAACCCACGCAGGTCACGGGGAGAGCGTACAAACACTGTGCGTACAGACAGCACCCGTGGTCAGGATCGAACCCGGCCGGGTCTCTGGCGCTGTGAGGTAGCAACTCTACGGGCGCTGTCTGTATGGAGTTGTACGTTCGCCTCGTGACCGCGTGGGTTTTCTCCGAGATCTTCGGTTTCCTCCCACACTCCAAAGACGTACAGGTTTGTATGTCAATTGGCTTGGTGCAAGTACAAACTGTCCCTAGTGTGTGTAGGGGAGTGTTAGTGCGCGCGGATCGCTGGTCGGTGCGGACTCGGTGGGCCGGAGGGCCTGTTTCCACGCTGTATCTCTAAAATAAAATTGCACAGAGTTGTGGACGCAGCCCAGACCATGACTTAAACCAACCCTCCCTTCCATTGACCCCATCTACACCTCACGCTGCCTCGGCAAGGCCAGCAACATCATCAAGAACCAATCTCACCCCGGTCACTCCCTCTTCTCCCCTCTCCCATCAGGTAAGAGGTACAGAAGTGTGAAAACGCACACCTCCAGATTCAGGGAGAGTTTCTTTCCAGCTGTTATCAGGCAACTGAACCATCCTACCACCAACCACAGATTGTATCAACAACTGCAGTTACTATCTACCTCACGGAAGACGCTCGGACTATCTTTAATTGGACTTTACCTTGCACTCAACGTTATTCACGTTATTGTGTATCTGTACACTGTGGACGGCTCGATTGTAATCATGTATGTATCGACTTTCCGCTCGCTGGTTTGCATGCAATGAAAGCTTTTCACTGTACCTCGGTACACGTGACAATAAACTAAACTAAAAAAACCCTGGACACTGAGATAGAACATGGATGGGGCAACACAACAAACTTGTGTCATATCATACTGGGTCATTACTGCTAGAATCCCACTGTACCATGCAATACATACATACATGGCAATACATCATGATGCCTGAGAGAATGGAGCGGCTGGGCTTGTACACTCCGGAATTTAGAAGGATGAGAGGGTATCTTATTTAAACATATAAGATTATTAAGGGCTTGGACACGCTAGAGGCAGGAAACATGTTCCCGATATTGGGGGAGTCCAGAGCCAGGGGCCACAGTTTAAGAATAAGGAGTAAGCCATTTAGATTGGAGACGAGGAAACACTTTTTCACACAGAGAGTGGTGAGTCTGTGGAATTCTCTGCCTCAGAGGGCGGTGGAGGCCAGTTCCCTGGATACTTTCAAGAGAGAGCTAGATAGGGCTCCTAAAGATCGCGGAGTCAGGGAATATGGGGAGAAGGCAGGAACGGGGTACTGATTCGGGATGATCAGCCATGATCACATTGAATGGCGGTGCTGGCTCGACGGGCCGAATGGCCTACTCCTGCACCTATTGTCCATTGCCTTGCACACCATGCACTACCACCAAACACCAACACACACAAGGCACATACACCAACATGCTCAATGTCGTGAACATAGAAACATAGACAAATAAAATAGGTGAAGGAGTCGGCCATTTGGCCCTTCGAGCCAGCACCGCCATTCAATATGATCATGGCTGATCAACCACAATCAGTACCTCCGTTCCTGCTTCCCACCCCCCCCCCCTTATCCCTTGATTCTGTTAGCCCCAAGAGCTAAATCTAACTCTCTTGAAAATATCCAATGAATTGGTCTCCACTGCCTTCTGCGGCAGAGAATTCCACCGATTCACAACTCCCTGGGTGAAATCGTTTTTCCTCGTCTCAGTCCTAAATGGCCAACCGCTTATACTAAAGGTAGACAAAAAATGCTGGAGAAACTCAGCGGGTGAGGCAGCATCTATGGAGCGAAGGAATAGGCGACGTTTCGGGTCGAGACATATACACAATAAGATGTAATCTACACAACATATCACAAATGGAAAGATGGTGTTAAGCTGGAAAGAGCGCAAAGAAGATGCATGTAGACTTGAGGGCCTGAGCTATAGGGAGAGGTTGATCAGGCTAGGACTCTATTCCTTGGAGCGCAGGAGGATGAGGGGTGATCTTATAGAGATGTACAAAATCATGAGAAGAATACATAGAGTAAATGCAGTCTTCGACCCAGAGTAGGGGAATCAAAAAATAGAGGACATGGTTTTTAGTTGAGGGGGAAAGATTTAATAGGAACCTGAGGGGCAACATTATTTTTTTACACAAAGGGTGGTAGGTGTATGAAATGAGCTGCCGGAGGAGGTAGTCGAGGCCGGTACTATCGCAAGGTTTAAAAAACACTTGGACAGGTAAATGGATAGGACAGGTTTGGAGGGGTATGGGCCAAACGCAGGCAGGTGGAACTAGTGTAGATGGGGCATGTTGGTCGGCGTGGGGAATATGGGATGAAGAGCCTGTTTCAACGCTGTATAACACTAAGCTTTCAAGAAAGAGCTAGATAGGGCTCTTAAAAATAGCGGAGTCAGGGGATTATGGGGAGAATGTAGGAACGGGGTACTGATTGGGGATGATCAGCCACGATCACATTGAATGGCGGTGCTGGCTCGAAGGGCCGGATGGCCTACTCCTGCACCTATTGTCTATTGTCTATAATATTATTACATTCACAATATGCAATAATGTCATAAATGCAAGTTGTTTACATGGTAAACCTTTCCAAGTTGGATCTCTCTATACGATAACTGACTATTTAACTCCTCAGGCACAATATTCAATACTATTTCATGCGTATAGGCAGTGTGTGCTGTATAGTCCACACCATACCATGAAGGTATTAATAGAACCTGTTATTTCCTGTTGCTTACATCATAAAAGCATCCATCTTGGTAATGGAGTCACTCAGAGCCATACACCATGAATCAGGCCCTTCAGCCCAACTCGTCCATGCCGTCCAAGATCTCCCCATCTGAGCTTGTCCCATTAACCGCATTTGGCCCATATCCCTCTGAACCTCCATTGCCCTCGATGGTCCTTCGATAAGTTAGGATGTGGTCTCGATCCTCCGGCCTACCTCATTGCGAACATTGGACTTTTCCCCCTGTGACTCTCGTACTATAATACAGTAACAATCTATTCTGGATATGGGCCTGGGTAGAGTGGATATGGAGTTGTTGTTTCCACTAGCGGGAGAGTCCAGGACCAGAGGCCGTAGTCTCAGAATTAAAGGACGTTCCCTTTCGGAAGGAGATGAGGAGGAATTTCTTTAGTCAGAGGGTGGTGAATCTGTGGAATTCATTGCCACAGAAGGTTGTGGAGGCCAAGTCAATGGATATTTTTAAGGCAGAGGTGGATGTATTCTTGATTTGTACGTGCGTCAGAGGTTACGGGGAGAAGGCAGGAGAATGGGGTTAGGAGGGAGAATAGATCAGCCATGATTGAATGGCGGAGCATACTTGATGGGCCGAATGGCCTAATTCTGCTCCTACCACTTATGAACAATCTTTCACATCTATCTAAAGAGTCGGTTGGGATGCGTTCTAACATTATATCGGAAGGCATCACCTCCAAAGCTACACCAATTATTGCATTCATTGTCTCATCAACATTAGATGCAGAAGATCAGCTTCAGATTCAAATTTATTGTCGTTGTGCTGTGTACAATTACAGAGACAACGAAATGCAGTTAGCATCACACCTAAGACTATTGAGCAGAGCTTGAATCTGCAACCTCCTGACCCAGGAGCATCAAGGCTGTCCAATGAATTATAGACAGACCTGCTAGTATCACCAGGTTGTGAACGGGCCTGCTTCAACAGCTAAACTAACATCCCTGCACAGACCAGTCTCCACCTGAAACGTCACCTATTCCTGTTCTCCACAGACGCTGTCTGGCCCGCTGAGTTACTCCAGCTTTTTGTGTCTTCCCCCACCATTGATAATAATAATAATAATAATAATACATTTTATTTGCGGGCGCCTTTCAAAAGTCTCAAGGACAACTTACAGAATTTAACAAGAGTAGAAAACATATAGTCGGAGTAAAATAAATAATGAGGACATCACCAATACACAAATTAAAGACAGAATTCGATCCAAAGACAAAAAAAATAAATCAAAAACACAATGTGAAGAGAGAGCAGCGGCAGCTAAACCGCGCCAGCGTCCACTCTCCCTTCCGACAGCCATCTTGGACACAAACTAAAATAATCACTTACACACAAAAATCATCCCCCCACAATGGTTACCACTGTGGGGGAAGGCACAATGTCCAGTCCCCATCCCCAGTTCTCCCAAAGTCAGGCCTATTGAGGCCTCCGCTATTGCCTCTACGGAGGCCCGATGTTCCTGGCCGATCTCGCCGGGTGCTGTTGCCCCGGCGTCGGGAGAGTCCTCTCAGCGGCTGGGCCACCTGGAACGGCCGCTTCCTTACCGGAGACCGCGGCTTCCGAAGCCGACAAGGCCGCGCCGGTTTGGAGCTCCCAGGCTCCCGATGTTAGAGTCGGCGCCGCCCGCTCCGCTCCGCAGACCCGCAGCCCGGAGGTGTTGAACTCGGCGGTCACAGCTCACCGGAGCTCCAGCGCGTCGATCCAGCGCGGCGACCTAGGCAAGGCATCGCCCGCTCCGCTCCGCGATAGCGCTCCAGCGCTGTGCCGCCACCGAAGCCGAGGTGCTGGGCGGTCCCCGCCAGGAAACGGCACTCCACGCCCGCTGGTAGGCCACGAGGACGGGTCGACGGGGCAGCCCGGAGAAAAAGCTGCCTCACCGACCAGGTAGGGACCTAGAAATATAGTTACCCCCTTCCCCCCACATTAAAAAGTCTATTTCTCCCACAAACAAAACACAGGACTCACTAGAACTACAAAGAAAAAAGTGAATTAAACGGATGGCCGCTGGTTAGCAGCCGTTCCCCAAGATGGCTCCTCCTCCACAACATTGATGCCATCTGCACTTACATGGAGCCTCAGAAATACAGTCAACATAATCAGAGACTTGTCCCACCTAATCATCCCTTCTTCTCCCTGCTCCCATTCAACAGAAGGTACAGAAGCTTGAAAGCGCGCACCACCAGACTCAGGAACAGCTTCTTCCCCCCTGTTATTGTCTGTGGAATTCTCTGCCTCAGAGGGCGGTGGAGGCCAGTTCTCTGGATATTTTCAAGAGAGAGCTAGATAGGGTTCTTAAAGATAGCGGAGTGAGGGGATATGGGGGGAAGGCAGAAACGGGGTACTGATTGTGGATGATCAGCCATGATCACATTGAATGGCGGTGCTGGCTCGAAGGGCCGAATGGCCTAGTCCTGCACCTATTGTCTATTGTCTATTTTCTACTGTTATCAGGCTTCTGAACGGTCCTTCCATAAGCTAGGGTACTGTCTGATTCACCTCTACCCCATTGCGGACATTGGACTTTGTCTCTGGAACTGATGCGCTACAATGCTGAGAATTATATTCTGCGCCTGTGTCTATCTGTTGTACGTGACTTGATTGGATTGATGTGTAGTATTATCTGATTTGATTGGAAAGCATGTAAAACAAAGCTTTTCACAGTGCCTCAATACACTCGACAATGACAAACCCTAACCTAAACACAAGACCTAGATCCAACACCTTCTGGGCAAGAAGGGTGAAAGCTGTGGACAACGGATATTTACGGTTTTCACTGTACCACGTGGCGTTAATAAACCTAAACCTGTGTTGTGTGGTCATTGCTATAGAACCTCTCCCTCTCTTTTTTCTGAAGGACGGCGCGGTACGTTGGCGCAGCGGTGGAGTTGCCGCCTCACAGCGCTCACACCGCCGGAGACTCGGGCTCGATCCAGATGACCGGTGCTGTCTGTGTGGAGTTTGTACGCTCTCCCCGTGACCTGCGTGGGTTTTCTCAGAGATCTTCGCTTTCCTCCCACACTCCAAAGGCCTACAGGTTTGTAGGTTAATTGGCTTGGTGTAAATGTCAATTAGACAATAGACAATAGACAATAGGTGCAGGAGTAGGCCATTCGGCCCTTCGAGCCAGCACCGCCATTCACTGTGATCATGGCTGATCATCCCCAATCCTGCCTTCTCCCCATATCCCCTGACTCTGCTATCTTTAAAAGCTCGATCTAACTCTCTCCTGAATTGTCCCTGGCGTGTGTAGGGTAGTGTTAATGTGCGGGGATCGCTGGTCGGCGTGGGCCGAAGGGCCTGTTTCCGCATTGAATCTCGAAACTAAACTAAAATCTATTCTAAAGCTATTAATTTTAGAATGATTCAAGTGGAGTTGAATCCGTGTGCGCATCCTGATCTAATCTCTACTAATTAGGGTAGATGAGCAAAGGTGTCTAATATTATGCACTGACCTACATATTAATACATGTGTCTTTAGTTAATACCAGGTGCTAAAAATAGTATTGCTGGAAGGTACTGCACTAAATCTTCAGCTCCAATTTACAAGACTGATGTTCCCATCAGCATCATGTGCTGGGTTGACGTTAGGACGTCCACATAGAAACATAGACATAGAATGGCGAGCCTGCACCGCCATTCAATATGATCATGGCTGATCATCCAACTCAGTATCCTGTACCTGCCTTCTCTCCATACCCCCTGATCCCTTTAGCCACAAGGGCCACATCTAACTCCCTCTTAAATATAGCCAATGAACTGTGGCCTCAACTACCTTCTGTGGCAGAGAATTCCACAGATTCACCACTCTCTGTGTGAAAAATGTTTTCCTCATCTCGGTCCTAAAAGATTTCCCCCTTATCCTTAAACTGTGACCCCCTTGTCCTGGACTTCCCCAACATCGGGAACAATCTTCCTGCATCTAGCCTGTCCAACCCCTTAAGTCTGAAGAAGGGTTTCGGCCCGAAACGTCACCTATTTCCTTCACTCCATAGATGCTGCTGCACCCGCTGAGTTTCCCCAGCAATTTTGTGTACCCTTAAGAATTTTGTAAGTTTCTATAAGATCCCCCCTCAATCTTCTAAATTCTAGCGAGTACAAACCCAGTCTACTCAGTCTTTCTTCATATGAAAGTCCTGACATCCCAGGAATCAGTCTGGTGAACCTTCTCTGTACTCCCTCTATGGCAAGAATGTCTTTCCTCAGATTAGGAGACCAAAACTGTACGCAATACTCCAGGTGTGGTCTCACCAAGACCCTGTACAACTGCAGTAGAACCTCCCTGCTCCAACACATCGGACACCAGAAATGCCTACGTATTATTTCTATGGCTGCCCATCGAGTCTCTAGATTTTCGAAGGTCTGATAGGAGGTTTTATTACAAATTGTAACATTTAACGTTGTAGAAGTTGTAACGCAGCAGCAGACAAGCAGGCGCGCAGAAAGTAGCGCAGTAACTTCAACAGACTAGAGACCACACACACACACACACACACACACACAAATGTGACCTTTGCCACAGAGACTGTCACTCCAGCATTGGTCTCTGCAGCCACAAGCGATGCTGCTCCAACCGAAGTTTGGAGCAAGCGGCCAACAATATTCTGCATCACCCATGGTCAGTCATGACCGAGGAGGACCTGCGAATAACATTCAAACAGGGCCAGAGGGACTGGATGCCGGGCCAATGCTTCCTCTTGCTGGAGAGTTCGAAAACCAGGGGAGAAAATAGACAATAGACAATAGACATTAGACAATAAGTGCAGGAGTAGGCCATTCAGCCCTTCGAGCCAGCACCGCCATTCAATGTGATCATGGCTGATCATCCCCAATCAGTACACCGTTCCTGCCTTCTCCCCATATCCCCCGATTCCGCTTTCTTTAATAGCCCCATCTAGTCAAAATCTCGAGTCAAGTCAAGTTTCTTGGCAAAGGCACTGGAACAGTGAGATCTTGCTCGCAGCAGCATCCCCCGACACATAGGCTCAGACAGACACGCAAAAACATAATGTGTAGGAAGGAACTGCAGATGCTGGCTCAAACCGAAGTCTGAAGAAGGGTCTCGACCCATTCCTTCTCTCCAGAGATGCTGCCTGTCCCGCTGAGTTACTCCAGTATTTTATGTCTACACAAGGACAATGGGCAAACACAACTCAACCTCCCTTCCATTGACTCCATCTACACCTCACACTGCTTCAGCGAGGCCAGCAGCACAGTCAAGGACCAGTCGCAACACGAGTCATAGAATTATATAGAGTACTAGACCAAGTGCAGACCCGTTGGGTCTGTTCCCCCAACGTGCGGTTGTGGGGGTGGGGGCATGCAGCGTCACACACACTAACTTTCCCCCCCCCCCCCCCCCCCCGGCACTCACGCTAATTACCCCCTTGATATTATATTAATATTATTAATTTGCTCCTTTTAACCCATAACCACCCAGCTACTGACGCATAGCCCCCAACTTGCAGTCACATCTAGATTGGGGGGGGGGGAGGGGTGGGTAGAGAGTGAGGGCAGAGAGAGAAGGGGCAGAGACAGAGAGAGAGACAGAGACACAGAGAGAGGGGCAAGAGGGATAGGGGGGTGGAGAGGAGGATAAGAGG